>NC_135719.1:111510861-111672296 GCF_964656455.1 Halichoerus grypus | reverse complement strand
ATGCTAGATGTAATGTAGGATCTTGAACCAGAAAAAGGAGACATCAGTGGGAAAAATTGATGACATCTGAATAACGTCTGTGTGCTAGTTAAGGGTATGGTATCAATCTTAATTTCCTGGTTTTGATCTTTGTACTATGGTTATGTAAAGTGTTAACACATTTGAGGAATCTAGATGAAGAGTTTACGCAGACTCTATTTTTTGCAATTTTTTTAAGTCTAAAATTATATCAAAATAAAATGTTTTACAAATAGCTGAAGCTAACATAACAAAAATTTTTAATGGTAAGGAAGTATCTATTATCTATACTCTCTATGTATAAAATATTTTATAGTAAGAGAAAAAATGAAGGATGTATAAACTTAAAATCTGAGTATAAGGAATTAGAAAGTCTAAAGAGATACTGTTATCACACAGCAATTTTTTAAACAATGAGTCACTGCAGTGAGGGACCAGGTTTGTATCTGCCGGTCAGGAACCTTGATAGAAAACTAGAAATACAAACACTGGCATATCAAGTGGTCCTGGTCTTCTGACTATTGTAAGCAAAATGTGTGATGTTAATTTCCATTCCCCTGCTGGTTTTCTCCTATGGTTCATGCTAATTTTGCTACTACTCTAATATTTTTCCTGTTTTGCTTTCTACCTAATTCCTCACCAGCCTAGAGGTCTATGGGTTAGTTTATTTTGCAGCTTTAGAAGTAATTGTCAATTTGTAGAAAAAAACCATTGGAACAAAAATAGAAAAATCAAGGGTACAGACTAGCTTTAAGGAGATGATGATGAGTTGAACTTTGAAATGTTGAACTCAAATGGTTTCATCATGACCTTCAAGTGGAGATGCTCTTCCAGGAGGTGGGAATGCAGGTCTGGAATTTGGGACTGCTATTAAAATATGACCTGGGTATTTGGGGATTATCCACAGTAAGTCCTGTGACCTGGTAAGACCACCAAAGTTTGTGAACAGAACCTTGGAGAATACCTAAATTTAAGGAGCAGGGACAAGAGAAACCAGGCTTTATTGGGAAGGTGGGAATGGAAACGGAATTATATTTTATTACCAGTAGTGTTAAATGATGTAAGAAATTCAAGAAAGATGAGAACTAAGTAAAAACCAACAAATGTGGATATTAGAATGTGGTCTTCAGGGCAGTGGATTCAGCAGGATAACAGAGAGGGATAGGACTACAAAAAGATGAGGCCAAATTGAGTGGAAATAAAGGAAAAGGAGTAGATATGTGGAGGGGAGAAGGAGGAAGGTGGGCTGAGTGGCAGCCTTTATAGAAAGCTGCCCTAAGGGAAGGACTGTAGAAAAAGAAACATGAGCATACGTGTAGGAGAGGAGAAGGAACCAATAGAGGAGGGAGAAGTATGCCCTAGGAGAACAGAGCAAAGACAGGGAGGAGCTGAGAGACAGTGCAGTCCATACACAGGTAGAGAGGTGTGCAAGAATGAAGAGCTAAACCCACCATCTTCAGGGCAACAGTGAGAGAAAGATTGAAAGTGAGAATCTGGGAGGCAGAGAAAAGAGACACTGAAGAAGCCTTCACCTAGAGCCTCTGAGAGGTCAGAATCAAAGTCACCTGCCGAATAAGGAGTACAGGGGAGAAATTGAAAGTAGAGAGGTTGAGGGGAAATTGCAATTTGAAATAACATTAAGTGTAAATCAACTGCTACCCCATTTTCTCGATTGTTAAGCAGCCCTGGAGTGAAAAGGATCGATTCATATAGCATTTAATAAGGTTGCTTGTGCATTTGTTTTGTAACTTGATTCCAACAACTGTAAGACATAACTGGAATGGATATCACTAACCCTGTTTTGTCAGTGAAGAAATCAAGGTGTGGGAGTTAAAGTCGTACATCAAATCAAGACAGAACTCAGTTCTTTTCACCTCACTTTGTTCACTCTAAGCACTTTGGAAGATTGTGCTACTTTACACAAATTATATGCAGCCAAGCAATTTTTTAAAAGCTCTCAATAAAAGCTGCCAATGTGTGCACTGTCAACAGAATCATGCCAAATAATCTTATTAGTTGAACAAGAGTCTTCACTAAATTTGTTACATAGTTAGATGGGGGTTGGTAGCAGATGGTAGGTAGTGAAAGCAGCTCCTTACAGCTAAAAGCTGTTGGTAAGAGCATTTATATTGTACAATGATGGATGACATAATATTCAATTTGGGGAAGGTGGTTGAGTCTAATAGGGTGACCCAAGGGTCAAACTCAGGCTTAGTCCTATTCAACATCTCTTGTGATTCTTTCAGCATGTATTACAAATGTTAATAGAATCTGAAGCTGGGGCGCTTGGGTGGCTCACTTGGTTAAGCAGCTGCCTTCAGCTCAGGTCTTGATCCCAGGGTCCTGGGATCGAGTCCCGCATCAGGCTCCCTGCTCAGTGGGGAGCCTGATTCTCCCTCTGCCTGCCGCTCCCCCTGCTTGTGCATCATTCTCTCTCTCTCTGACAAATAAATAAATAAAATCTTAAAAAAAAAGAAACTGAAGATAATCATAACTGATAGGTGACAAAAATACTAACAAGGCAGGAGCAAGAAAGTAAAAGGAATTTGATATGCTTTAAGGTTTAAAGCGAAGAGGGTAAGGAGTTGCATAAGGTTTAAAGTGAAAACACTTTTCACTAAAAAAGAAATGCAATTGTATAACATATAGAATTGCTGAATCACTATGTTGTACACCTGAAACTAATATGATATTGTATGCCAACTGAACTTTAATTAAAAAGAAAAAAAAAAGATTGGCTAACTAATATACTATAGTAGGGAAAAACCCCTACACTGTTGGAAGAGGACCAAGAAGAACCTAGAAGATGATCAGAAGAGAGCCAGCAAGTATTAATGCAGACAGGACAAACAAACTGTCAACCAAAAGGTTCAATTGAGTTAAAATTATTGCAACTGACATGCTATCACTTGCTTAACAAAAAAGTGGGAGAAAGAATGGATTTATGCCTTTGTACACGTATAAAACATGGACACACACACACAGAATATTTCTGAAAGGATACAGAAGAAAATAATAACCCTGATCACCTCCTACGAAGTAAACTGGTGGCCCACAAGCTACATCCAGCCTCCAGATTGTTATGTTTGGCCACATGTTATTGAAACTGTGAGTATCTTTAGGCTAAGTATAAGCACTTGGGTTTAGCATAAGCCTCGTCGTTCTCTAATTTGCCTTATATACAGCTGATTTCACACATTTATCTGCCTGGCCCTCGGAGGGAATTTTCTTGGCAGCATCACACGTGCCCACACACACACATACAGCTATACAGAGAAACAGAGAAATGCGGCCCTTACAGATATATATGGCCATATTTTGAAAGGTTAACAACAATGATCTGAGTAGCTAGATTATGGGTAACTTCTATTTGCAACATTTCTAAATGTCCTTCTCTAAACACATAGCGTATTTATATGATAAATAATAAAAGACAGTTGATCTTAAATTCATGTTTAAATTAACATCAATTAGCACTCTCTAACCAAATACAATCGTGGACCTTCCAGGGAGGTGTGGGACAATTAGCCTGATAGATTTGGCTTTCTGTCATCCCCTTGTACCTGTCTCCAACACCAGCCAGGATGGGAGACTCTATACTATGAGTTGATCATGCACATTAACCAAAAAACACACGAACTAGCATGGTATCCACTTTTCAGTAAAGGAACCTTTTAAGAGGAATTTTTTTAATTTTCATTCTCATAGATAATATTCTCATGGTCATTTTTAAATTATTAAATAATAGCCCACTCCCAAAATCATCCAGTTCCCCGACACAGAGGCAACCAAACTTACCAGGTTTTACATGTATTATTTCAGAGGTGGCCTATGCAAAAAAGTAATTATAAATATATAATCTTTGGGAAAATATTGCCCATAGCAAGTCCATTGGCTTTATCTGAGTATATAAAAATAAATTTAAAAATGTTTTTTGGGTTTTTTTTTTTACACAATGTGAACAGAAGTCACTTTCAATTTATTGTGGAACGACATTGTGCTTGCTACAACAGGTATGTGTTCATTTCATTATCATGGTGGCCACAGGCACCAATGGTTTTCTTACTCTTCCCGGTGCAGGGGAAGCAACGAGACAAGCGCCAAACCAAATATTTCAACCAGGCAAACCAACTGCCTTAGTGCTTTTAATGATATTCCTCTAATCTGATAATTATTGCCCCATTCCTTTCCTGTTGCTGACAAAAAGCCTATAGAGAATAGCTAGTTTCAAAAGTGAAATGGGCTTGACTGTGAAAATATGCAACCTTATGATTTTAGTGACAATTTATCTTAGTCAGAGCTAAGCGAATTCAAATCCAATCTATCATATTTCTACCTCCAAATCTCCTAACAATCCTGAAAAGACACGGTTGTGTCTGCTTCTCCAAAGTCATTTATCATTTTTAAAAGAGGAGAGAGAGAGAGTGCTTTCCCGCATAATTAAGAATCAAGAGCTCCCCCTGAAGATGTAGGGATTCTAACTGTGGCAGGTGTCTCTGCCCAGGGAGTTGGGAAAGGGGCTGGGATGTGTGTACATGAAGGCCCAGGTGAGATAAACATCCTTTCTTTAATAACCCATGCAAAGGCCACATTCGAAGGGATTAGGAGAGAGGCATTCCACCTTATCATCAGGATGTTAGGGCATGTCTGGTGACCCCTGTGACCTGGTCCCCACTCTGGAGAAGAGGGTGTCTAGGAAGCAGGGGCCAGCTCTCTTCTCTCTCCTCCCCCTTCCCTCCTGCAATCTAAGTGGTGTGATTGAGGCACGCTGAAAGGTAAGGCTGTCACACAAATCTCCTCTCCAACAGCCTGCCAGAACACGGAGATGTGTGACAGGAAAGGTCATAACGCCCAAACAGAAGTCTCCCTTGTGATTTTCAGCTGTCACTATGCAGGGTAGCAAGGCTGTCTTCTACTTATTCCAGAACTTGGGGTGTTGACTTTCCCTGACTCCTCTTCTGGACAACCCTCTCCCCCCCAGCTCCAAATTAGGAGCGCGTACTATAAGCTACTTAGAAGGTGAGTCCACACTGTGCTAAGAACCAGAGGTCAGGCAGCAGGGGTCAGTCAAATTGCTGAGAATTCTCACAATCCTCCCTATTTCATTTTGCTTTGCCTCTGGGCCGGCTGGCTCACTCCTCACACGCCCCTATGTGGCTTGAAAGTACACCGCCCCTACCTTTAGGAACAAATCCTTGGCTTTCCTGAAGCCATCTGACCCCAGCACCCCAACACCTCTTTAACGAGATGCTCTCTCTCCTTCATTGTTCGCACTCTCAAAGCTTCTTTCTTTAGCAAATCTAAAAACAGACGTCAGGAAGAGATTAAAGTTAAGCATATCTACTTCAGTGTTTTGCCAATCACGTCCACTCGCCCACCCCCACTCCTATTCCACTCTGTGTCCTCAGGGTCTAGAGCTGACAGCTGACAACAGACACAGACAGCATAGCACAGTTGAACGGGAGGATGTGGACACTGTCTACCCTCACCAGGGGACTCAGGAAAAGTACTATTGCTTCAACGGCCACATGGCACCCGCCCCCTTTTCCCTATTAAGAGAAACACAAAAAAATGTGCATTTCTATTTGTTGTAAAAATGTTCACCGAGTAGATTAATCACTTTCATTCTACTTCTAACCAATTAAGGGACCATATGCCATCCAAAGTATAATGTGGTGAGACAGGCTCCCTTTGTCTAAGTGAACATGTACGCTTTTCCCTCAACAAATGTGGACAAGTTACATAGATTCATAACCCAATAGGCTTGCTTTACATAGGACAGGCATTGCTTTAAAAGGACCCCTACTCTTGGATTTGGGGTGCCCAACTAACTTCAAGCAAAGCCCAAGCATGAAAAGGAGAGGAAGAGTATCTAAATAACCCCCAGAATGGCCTTGCAACCAAGGGCTACAGGGCTGGAAAAACACTGCAGACCTGGCATTCAGGTTTTGCCTTGCAAAAACAATGTTGTACAAATCTTCCCTGTCTTATGACAGGGTTATATCCCAATAACCCTGTTGTAAGTTGAAAATGCATTTAATATACATAACCTACCAAACATGATAGCTTAGCCTACTTTACATGTGCTCTGAACCAACAGCTACCACAAAGCCTATTCGATCATCAAGTGTTGACTAGATAATGTAATATATTGAATGCTGTACTGAAAGTGAAAAACAGAATGGCTGTATGGGTACAGAATGGTTGTCAGTCTATGTATTGGTTGTCGACCCTCATGACCGCGTAGCTGACAGCACTGCAGCTCACTGTGGCCGCCCAACATCACAAGAGAGTCTGGTGCCACATATCTCTAGACCAGGAGAAGATCCAAATTCAAAATTCAAAGTACAGTTTCTACTGAATGCATAGCACTTTTGCACCATCGTAAGGTCAAAAAATCATAAATCAAACCATTGTAAACAGGAAACCATTGGTACTGGGATAAAGAACATTATCATAAGAAAAACAATGGTTTCAAGACTAGTGCTTGGGGATAATCTGAGATTAGGATGCAATGCCCTGTCTAATGAGAGTACCAACATTTCTAAAAGGACTTCTGGGAAAACTGGGGTGATGGCCTACAAGGGCAGACATTGCTCTAGCAGCAAGCAGCCAGCTCTCCAAGGCCAACATCAACCATTCCTCCAAAAAAGAACAACTGAATTCTACTCCTGCCAGCCCCACCAAGCCCTTGGCCTTTTCTCTGGCCCCTCACCGCCTGCCCACCTCAAAGAGCAGGTACTTTCCCACCCTCTATTCCCTCTGCACCCAGTATAGATCCTGGACCACACAAGCCATTTGCAGCAGCCCAGGCTGCCTTGAAGCCTCCCCTGTCCACTGTCAGCTGACCCTTTTGGCAGCTGGTGGGTTCAGGGAGCACACTCCCTTCAAAGATACCTCTCCCCTGAGCCAGGGATGCTGTGGAACACTAGCACACCACTGAACTAATTCTTTGTAATTTCACCCAAACCTAACACAGAGAAATAAAACAAAACCACACAGTAAATATGACAGTTGGGGCCATAACTGTTCCATATGAAATTTGAAATTCCATATGAAATTTCAATTGTTAGGGACTCTAATAGTGGGGAAGTCGGTAGTATGGGAGGGAAGGCATTATAGGGTGATTTAAATTGACATCCATCTGGAAGCAAAACAGTCTATTAGTGTCAAAATGTGTAGCGCATACAAATTTTGTATGTAATTATCAGATACAGACATTGTTTATTGTTATTCAGAGGCCTTATTTTGGGTGACAGCTTCATTCTATTAGAAAAGAATCCCGCTCACCATGAAATTACTTCCAGCTGGTCCGAGACACCACCAACCTAGACAGGGCCTTGCAGTTGAGAGATGAATGCGCCTGGAAAAGGAATCAAAATGTGAGGCTGAGTTATACTCTGAGGACTTCCTGGGCACTAAGCAACCCATAACAACACTCCTGCTCTTTCAGGATAATTTTTCTGCCATGGTGCATTTGGCTGGGAAACACATGAAGCCATTTTTCCTGATAAGTATTAGATGAAAGTTTCAACTGATTTTTTGTGATCATCTGAAGGTTTCCATTGAATACGTAACACAGCCAGGATTTAGAGCTAATTTTGAGGATTTCATTATAATATACTGCTCCCCCCTCTACCTTCACACTATGAGCTGAGCAGCATACTTAAATCATGCGTAACTGAATAAAGTAAATGTTGAGTTTAAAGCAATTGAGAGAAGGAAATGTTAATTACTTTCTTTTGTAATTGGAAGGTATATAATTATTTTTATTTGAAAAATTAAATCATGTGATTGAAAACAAAATAAGCGTTTTAGTCTCATATCTGTGAAATAGCTGCTGGATGATTTGAAGGCAAAAAGCAGCTTGGACATCCTATCATTTAATCATTTTCTAAATAAACAACAACATATGTCCCAAACCTGCATTCTAACATACATGTACTTTGTCAGCTAGACACTGAAACTTGAGACTAATGAACAAAAGGTAGAAAATTATTTAATGGCACAATATGGTTGTAACTCCAAGAAAAATGCCAAAGAACTTAAGAAGTCCCTTCAGACACCAGCCAGAAAAAATTCAGAGTTTCTCTGACCCAACCAACTTTCTGTCTTGCAAATTAAGAAGGACTGACAGGCCCTTCCAGGTTATCATCCTGCCTGAAGACACAGCAAACATCATTCCAGAAAAACAAGAATCACCTGTTTGTCAAAATAGCTATAGGCGAGGCCTCCACTTTCTCCCCAAAGCCATCAAGATGCCTGCAGTCTCCGCTGCCACCACCTCCCACTTATCATCCAGCCTGAATCCTTTCTGCTGTGATCCAAGTCTGGTCCCTCGCAGTTTATCCTTAGTGACGACAAAGGATGGTCAGGCTGTCCCCACCTCTTACACTAATAATCTCCCATATGCTTAAGACTGTTTAATGCCCAATTGCAGGCTTTTTCTCAATGAATTATCCCCAGTCCTTTAGCATCTCTTCTCAGGCCTAATTGTTTTTAGCTCTTTCATCATACCTATGGCTCTCCTTTGGATATCTTCATGTTGCCCCCTCCCGATGCAGAGTGCAGGCCTGGACACTGGACTCCAGTCGTGTGCAGGCAGTACTGATTAGAATAAGGTTGTTTCCCAACAGACCAAGCAGAGACACAGAGAGGAGCAAAGACTAGATATACAAAGCCCCAACAGGATTCCAGCCTTTGCTTCTAGTCTATCCCAAAGCACCCTGTCTCTTCTTTTGCTTAGGTTGGTTCCACTATTTTCTGATACTTGCAAACTTTCTCTCACAAATACAACGTCTGTGTTTAACAGCTGCTCCCAAATGCAGCTGCTTAAAGACTGGCAAGGCCCAGGTACAGAGCAAGGCAGAAACAAGTTCTTAACAGCAAAATGCCAAAGCTTTTGGCCACTGATCCTGTCTGAAAACTGTGTCCTAGAAATTCCCTCTTCCCACCACTTAAGCTTCATGACTCCTGAAGATTTGATGCTCCTGGCTAGCTCTACCTAGATGACTGATCCATTATTATCTTAGATAATAACACCCAACTCAACATTCCCATCTGCACAGCCATGACCTCTTCCCCAGCCTTTGCTAGGGTTTCAACCATCTATTCCAGTGCCAACATTTCACAGAAGCTGAGAAAAATATAAAGTACATCTAACTGTAAAGCCCTAAAACCTCCTATTCACTTGACTTCTGCCAATTGATCCACAACTTACCCCAGTCACTGAATTCCTTAGCAGTATCTAAATCATGAAGGAATTTGCTATGCCAATATTTAGCAGTGTGACCTTCAACAAAGTGTTTTATGATTCTCTAGCTCTGTTTCCTCATCTGTTTTCAGAGTATTTTGTTTCTCTGAACACCAGCACCTGTGGACACATAGCCCAGTGGCCAGGAGCCTTGACGGCCAAATTACAAGACTCCTCATAGTCTCTGATCTCAGTTCCCCTTTAAAAAGCTACTTATTTCAACTTCATGACTATTAACAGAAGGACTAGCTTCTAGGCAATATGCCTCGAAAAGACTGTCCCCTAGAAACATGCGGCAGCTTTCTGTCTTATCAAAAAGAGTAAAAATGATCCTTCTGAATATGCAGAATTCTACTTAACATGAGAATCCTACTCAAACTCTGGCTCTCCTAACTGAAAAACCATTTTTAGCATTTTGACATATTTTTACTTCTATACTACATAAAAGTGATATCTTTATTTCCCTTCCTCCCTTCCTTTCTTTCTTTCATTCCTCTCAAGTTCCTATACTCTGCCTTAATCCCCTCTGAATTCTTCTGTTTTAATCTTCATTTACTTCCCCAGCTTACTGTTTGATATCTAGCCTGAGTCTCTGCTACCCTGGCTACCTTTACCTTTCCAAATTCCCATTTTAGGGTCCTCTAAGAACTTAAACATGTTTTATTTTCATTAAATTTCCCATCAATCATTAACACTGCTCCTGAGCATTTACTCATATTTCAATAATCAGTCATATTAGAGGAGAGGTAACATGACTTTCTTGGGCAATTTTGTTGTACATATTTTGTATCCTATCCTATTTCTAGACTCCCCTCTGTAGTCTACTCACATTTGCTGGGACATTACACCCAATCCGTTACCCAGAAAATGGAAATATAATACTAAGTGATTTATTGTAGCCCCCATTTCTTTCATAATGTCATAAAAATTTATAACACTTAAAAGCCAATGATCCCTGAGGTCATTTATCCTCTAGAAAGAACAAGTTTCTTCTTGTGGAGCAGAATCTCTATCAGGTGCAGTTCTCACATTATAAGATATGTACCCTTAATGCACAACATCAAGGCAGCCTGCAAGCACCCAGCATCCATTCAGTGCCCTGATGGTGCAAAACCCATTAGATGGAGGCAGGTGGGCTCTTACCATTCAGAGGTAAGGACCAGTATTTCAGCAATTCACTTCAGCCTCAATGTCAGATGTGGTTTCACAGAGAGATAATGACCCCCTTCAAACAATAGGAAATAACTGAGAAAAGTTATTATGTCACTGTTAAAAAATGTACTTGATTATCCCACCCTAGCTGTTACCTAATCTGAGTTTTATTTCTAAAGGCTCCTGAGCGGGAAGACTTAAGCGCTTGTGCATACCTAGTTCATGAAGTAACTGCATTCAATGTACGCCAGATATCGGTAGCAGAATGTGAGCAACTGGGGAATGAGGGGGTGAGGTAACTGAGGAATGAGGTAGCAGTCAAAGAAGTTACGAATCTACACCCAATTTGACAGAGCCCTTACCCCCTAACACCAACTGGAGAAAAGGCAAGGATCCAGCGAATGAGGGCTGTTTACAGGAACACCAGCTGGCCTGATGTGACTTCTCCAGCACCATCTGCCTCCAAAGAGACTCTCACCTGGGCTCCAGGCTGCTTCCTGGGGGAGCCCCAGGCAATGAGCAATACTGATCCCCACTGACAGCCACCTCTCCAGACAGCCTCCTTTGGGAGCAACCAGTTGTCCAGGTATTAGATTCACTCGCTCAGCCTCAGGCAAGTGTGAAACTAACCTCTGATGACCTTCTTTCAAGCCTTCTGCTCCCTCTCAGTGAGTGAGCAGTTCTCCTAAATTCCTGATAAAAAGAAGCATTGCAAACAGACGTATTTCCTATCACTGAAAATAGACCCTTCCACAACCCCCGCCCAACAAAACATTATACAGCCCTTCAAAACAATGATGCTATTATACTTGTTGACCAAAAAAATTTCACTGTAGATCATTACATTGAAAGTGCAGATTATAAAATATTAATCTGACAGTGTTTTTTAAATAACTGTTTATGTGAGTATTTTTTAAGGCATTAGAAAGTCTGTAAGGGATTACATCAAATATTAACCGTGATCATCTCTGTAAAGTGGAATTATAAGTTATTTTTTCATTTTGCCCACCCTTGTTTTCTAATTCTTTGATGAATATGTACTATATGTATAATTTTTTTAAATAATAAGTTAAGATAAAGAAATTCAGCCTCTAAATATGTGGAACATTTTTTTTTCCTTTTTTTACAGCAGTCATTGGACAGGGGCACTACAGTTCCCTAACTCTGGGAGAAATTTCCATTGGCCACAAGAGTTCCTTAAGTGCTCTGTGCCCCACAAAGGAACAGAAGAGCCTTATAAAGAAAATTGAGGCCTTGGACAACCACTGATTAAACACAGAAGAATTTCAGGAGGCTTGAAGGGGGAGGACCAAGTAACATGGCTTTAAAAAGTTGTTTAAAGGAAATAAAAGTATGCTTTAAACAAAATATATTGATTTTGAAACTATTACTATGATCTTTTCTTGATGATCAAAAGTAGATAGAATTTTATTCATAACCATCACAATTTTCTTTTTGTATTTTTACCAGCACTACCTAACATAAAACATCTGCTGCCCTTGGACTATACTCCAATGTGCCTGCTGCCCACCATGTATCCAGGCCCACGCCTCAACTATGATGCTGTTTTTAACTATATTCTTTCTGTGCTTCCTATCATCTATACAACTTTTTTTTTTTTTCTATCATCTATACAACTTTTGGCTTCAATAATATAAAACCTTTATGTGGTTATTTAAAATATAATATGTATATGGCTTCACCTCTTAAGAAGATTTCAGTTTACTACCAGGAGATCCTGTTAGTTGTCCCCAAAATACATTTTTTTCCCTTCCTCCAGAGTAATAGAGCTTCCAGTTTTTACCTAGGGCACACAGCCAGCCATAACAAAGTCCACATTTCCTAGCCTTCTTGCTGTTAGAATTCACAATGTGACTGGGCCAGTGTGAGATTAATTAATTAATTAATTAATTAATTCCTGTGTGCAACTTATAGGAAGTGCCTTTAAAGAAAGGAAGCATGCTCTCCTTTTCTCCTTTTTCTTGGAAATGTTGATGTGATGGCTGGAGCTCAAGCAGTCAGCTGGGACCCTAAAGTGAAAGTCACATGCCCATGTCCAGGAATATAGAGCAATAAGACATGAATAAACTGGGCCCTGATATTATGAACCTTCCCTAACAGCCTGGACTGCTTTTCTCTAGATTAATTTTATGTAAGAAATAAATTTCCATCCATCTTAAGTCTTTGCTATTTTGAAGTTCCTGTCACTCACTGATGAACCTAATACTTTCATTCATTCTACAAATATTTCCTGAGTACCCACTATGTGCTAAGCATTGTCCTGGCTCTAGAAATACAGCAGTGAACTAAGCAGGCAGTATCCCTCTCCTCTCTTCTCATCATGGAGCTTGCATTCTAGCTCAAAATCCACACAGGTCCTAACACAGTGTATGCATCTTGTAGGTGCTGGAATATCTGATGAACAAGTCAACAGTGAGTCCTCCTGTTTAGCTTTTGGTTTAAAACTGATTTTGTGCTCATAAATCTAAGAATCTTTGTACAAATAATGCTCAAAGAAAGAAATCACAACTACTTTTTAAAAGAAGCAAAATTAATTGAGGGTTGCTGGAGGGGCAGGGGTGGGGGAATGGGCTAACTGGGTGATGTACATTAAGGAGGGCACATGATATAAATGAGCACTGGATATTATATAAGACTGATGAATCACTGACCTCTACCTCTGAAACTAATAATACATTATATGTTAATTAATTGAATATAATTACAAATTTTTTAAAAAGAAAATTGAAAAAAAAATAGTCAAGAGACAAAAAAAGATAAAGCCAATATGACAAAATGTTAATAATTACTTAATCTAGAAAATGGGTATACTATTCTACTTTGGTGTTTGAAAAAAAATTTCAATTAAATAAATAATAAATAAATTTTTGAAATAATAAAAGAAACAAAATTATTTAACCAACCTTTTCTGCTATCATACTCCCCACCCCCCCAAATTAGGTTAAACACATTAACAAAGCCTGTTGTTGCCTTGAATTATAATGATGGTGCCATGATCAAAACAATGCATTGTAGTGTTACACATACTCTCTATGCATCCATTTCCTTACCCATAGTGAGGATATGTATATGACTGTTGTAAGAAGTAAATGAGATAATGTCTCAAAACCAGTTAATAAACGTTAGCTATATTCAGTTGATAATAAATATTAATAGCTTTAAAAATAGTCATAATCTTTAATTTAGTAATTCCATTTCTGGGATTCTATCCTAAGAAAATAATCCTAAGTAAGAGAGGAAATGTTATGAAAAAAGCTGCTCATCCCAGAGTCATTTTTAATAGGCACAAACCAGAGATTTAGTGACCTTTCCCTGCCACCCTGACTTTCATCCAATAGTGAGCTGAGGCCTCGTGCTCTGGCCCAAGCCAAGATCTATAAACCCAAGACTAGCTGGGAAGATACACACAGGGTTGGGAAGAGACAAAAAGACTTAAGTCCAAATTCCTGGCAAGAGAGCCTTACCAGAAGGAATAGTTCAAAATGTCAAGTACATCAGGGTAGAGCAGAGCAAGAGAGCCAAAATGAAGCTTGACCCCTGAGATCAAGCTCCTTGAGGGAACATTCGAGAATGTGGATCCTGGAAAGATGCCCTGAGAATGGGTGGGAAAGAGAAGGAAGAATATCTCAGGCACAGTTGGTGGGTGGGCCAGAGTTGCTGAGTCCTGAATAGAAACAAAATAAATTTCCAACATGGAAGGAATGGCTAAATAAAGTATTGAATACTGCAATAAAATATTGTGTACCATTAAAAAAAGTACTGATTAGA
Source organism: Halichoerus grypus (assembly GCF_964656455.1). Lineage (NCBI taxonomy): Eukaryota > Metazoa > Chordata > Mammalia > Carnivora > Phocidae > Halichoerus > Halichoerus grypus. The sequence continues at coordinate 111,658,084 of NC_135719.1, read as the reverse complement.
AAGACTATAGTAATCAGAAGAAAATGTTTGACTATTGCTAGGTACATAGGGTTTTATAAAGACATATATAAGTACATACCACATGCATATGTAAATGTACATATATATACTTACATAATATATATGTTTATATATATGTATGTATATACACACACATATATATATTTATGTATATGATAGCAACTATGGCATATGCATAGAAAAAATACTTGGAGGAACCACATCAAAATACTAATAATTGTTTGATTAGGAAGGTAAAGTAATGTTGGATTTGCCTTTTTATTTGTTAAATTTTACTTAAGGTATAAGTTTTAAATAAATTTTTAAAAAATATTTATTTTTATTTGAGAGAGAGAGCAAGCACAAGTGGGGGGAGAGGGTGAGAGAGAGAATCTCAGACTGCCCACTGAGCGGGGAGCCTGACGTGGGGCTCGATCCCAGGACCCTGAGATCATGACCTGAGCCGAAACTGAGAGTCGGATGCTCAACCAACTGAGCCACCCAGGTGCCCCTAAATAACTTTTTTATTTAAAAACTTGTGTGTGAGGACAAAAAGAAAATTAGGCACATTTATCTAAATGTTACAGTGCTACTTTTCCAGAAATTTGTTAGGAATAAAATATGTGTGTCTTAGGCAACAAGCCACATTTTCAGCGTCCTAAATCCTGTCCTCTAAATATCAATTGATGAGATTCTGTAGAAAGAATGTTCCTCCCTTGGCCTAGTTTTGGCTTTGGGGGAATAACTGTAACTCTTTTCTGACATAGGATATCATTTAGGGAACAAAACTCAAAAAACTCACTTAATGGTATACATGCTAGTGGTCAGCAATTACCTGAGTCCTTTTCAAAGATTCTAACTTGGTAAACCTTATTCACACATTACATGAAGTAATACAAAAGAGAGCAAAGGCTACAAATATAAGGACTGTTACATTCCTCACATTGTATGTTTCTTCATTCTTATTAGGAACTTCTTGACAGAATGGGTATCATTTCAGTCCCTGAATTCACCAGAGCACAAGTTTATCTTTGATTTTGGTAACTCTATAGTTGTGGTCAGAATCAATTAAACCAGGCAACAGATTAACCACATGATTATCAGTATCAACCATTAGCCCTACCAAAGACTTCCCATGAATTTTCTGAATCAACTGAATTTAGGCAAATGTTTAGAATAACATCCTTTTATCAAGGATTGATTTAATTTTAAATTTTTTTCTAAAGTTTTCCTAACAGTTGGGGAAATGCAAATGTGTCTTGGATATTAGATAAGATGAAGATGCATTTACATGGAAAGTCAGAGACTCCTGACTAAAAATCCAGTGGCAAAAGAGCAAGTAAGGTATGATCCCATCCTAGAACAAAAATACATATATATGCATAATTGCAGGGGATCTGGAAAGACATACAATGAAAGGTGGGTAGGAATCATCTCTGAATAATAAAAATAGTATTTTATATTCCTATTTTTTGCTTATTTGTTTTTTAATTTTCTATAATACACATATACTGTGTTTGTAATCATAAAAGATTACTTTCAATGAAAAAAAAAAAAACCTCCCCTGGGTGCCTGAATGGCTCAGATGGTTTAGGCATCTGCCTTTGTTTTTGTTTTTTGTTTTTTTAAAGATTTTATTTATTTATTTGAGAGAGAGAATGAGAGAGAGAGAGAGAGCGTGAGAGAGGGGAGGGTCAGAGGGAGAAGCAGACTCCCTGCTGAGCAGGGAGCCTGATGCGGGACTCGATCCTGGGACTCGAAGGCATCGCTCAACCAACCGAGCTACCCAGGTGCCCTAGGCATCTGCCTTTGGCTCAGGTCATGATCTCCAGGTTCTGGGATGGAGCCCCGTGTCGGGCTCCTGGCTCAGCGGGGAGCCTGCTTCTCCTCGCCCTCTGCCTCTCTCCCCTGCTCATTCTCTCTCTCTCAAATGAATAAGTTAAAAAATTGTTTAATAAAATAAAACAAAAAACTCCCCTTAGAGTAAAAAATAGACCTCTGCATTTCATGGTTCTAGCTAAGTACAATATTCAGAATAAAATGCCAGAACCCACTAGAAAGCCAGAAATGTGGGAATAGCCTCCTCTTAAGTAAGGAATAAATATTTAAGAAGAAAATTTCATGGGAAAAAGATGCTCTGCAAGATTCCCTGCCCAAGTTTGCCAGTTCAAAGACTTAACACATTTTGCATAAGATTTTAATAAATAGATTTTAGGGTTGTTTACCAAAACCAAATTCTACTCTGATCATTTTGATGTTCCCCATCATTAACTATAACCTCCCAACAAAACTCTCTAGGTTGCAACTCTACATCCTAGTATCTGTTTGTAGTGTTCCCTTTAAAATATAACATCTAGATGAACTAGTGATACTTAAGACATTTTTTATGTTTTGGTAACCTTGAAATATTCATCTGTTATGCTTAAATATAAAGGTAAATTATTCATTGACCACTTCAGTTGTAATGATTCCAAAGCAGCTGTTACTTACCTGGGCAATGGTCCTCAAATTAAAATAATTCTCTGAATCAGCTCTAGGCTCCATGCTGCTACTCCTTATGTTTAACAGATAGGTTGTAGCAGCTCCAAAAAAGCACTGTGGGCCAAGGAGTAAATAACCATTTTCAAAAGCATAATTATATACTGTATTTACATTATAGTGAGAGATACGGTGATCAGGTAAATAATTAAAAGTGACAGGTCTGAAATGAAACAAAATGATCCCAAGGAAACAAAAGGTACTTTTATGTCACTGTTCAAGCAATATACATATGTGTAAAGAATGTTATGTATTTTTTAGCCCCAAAAGAAAAAGTAGTATAGAAATAAATTATATAGCTCCCTTGTACCTTTTAAATTAAAGGTTTGCACCTAGAAAAAAAGTAAAATAAAATTGACTGTGCCAACCCTAAATACACCCTCCTCAACATTGATAAAGGGTTTCCTTGCTTTCATTGACTCTTACTATTATATGACATTTAAGAATCAGAACACGGAAAGCCTATGTGTGTTTTTCAGAGTAGGTGGGGAATTTGGGGGAAGCACATTGATTGGCTCTCCGGTATGACTCTGCTGGGCCTTTGAATTCCATCCATATAAAAATAAATGGGTCAGTGGATTCTGGTTCTGCCATGGCAGTGTGAGTCCACAATAACCTAGCCCTCCTACTGTTTACAGTTAAAAGCTCTGATAAAAATATGGGGGGAGGCAGGGAACTACCTGAGAACTGTGAAAGTAAACAAAAGCAGATGGATTTGGGGGGATGGGTGAGTTTTCTGTTTTCTCTCTTTTCTCATGCAGCTTTATCCTGAAAACAGGCCCCAGTTTCAGAGCGGTGTGTGCTACAGGCAGCTAAAATTCCAATAGAAACATGTCTTTCTAGCCACAGGGACCAGAAATGTTGATCCTGTGGGGTGGAGTGAGTGGGAGAAATCCCCAAAGGGAAAGAAACAGAGAAAGGGGTTCCCCAATTCGGTATATGAGCCCTTGGTTCCATCTAACATCCGAGCCAAGCATGTAAGGTATAGCCTCAAATCAACATAGCAAAGGCATTGACAATTTAAATGAGATATGAACCACCTGCATAAGTCTCAGACTAACCCCTGAACTACACATGTGCAGGACAGACCTAATTTAACTGAGATTTAAACAACTGCCCACAAAGGTAAGAAGAACTTAGTTAAGGTCAGAAACTAACTGGGTTGATTGCTTGCTAAAGCAAAAACATCAACATTCTCCTAAGGATTTAAAAAAAACTCAGAATGAACCTGTACAATATTACATTGACAATGTTCAGGATACAATCTGAAATTACTTGACAACCAAAGAAATGGGAAAATGCGACCAATTCTTAAGGGAAAAACAATCAATAGATGACAACCTCAAGATCACCTAAATGGTGAAACTATCAAAAACTTTTTTTTTTTTTTAAGATTTTATTTATTTATTTGTCAGAGAGAGAGCACAAGCAGGGGGAGCAGCAAGCAGAGGGAGAAGCAGGCCTCCCGCTGAGCAAGGACCTTGATGCTGGCTAGATCCCAGGACCCCGGGATCATGACCTGAGCCAAAGGCAGATGCTTAACTAACTGAGACACCAAGGTGTCCCACTATCAGAGACTTTAAAGGAGCTACTATAACTATGCTCCATGAGGTAAAGGAAAACACATTTGAAATGAATGAAAAGAGAAATCTCAGTAAAGAAACTAAAAACAACAACAACTACAAAACATACCCATTTGGAAACTTTAGGACTGAAAAATACATTATCTAAATTAAACAAAAACTTTTTATTCACTGGATGGGTCCAATAGCAGAATGCAGATAACAAAGGACAATGAAGATAGATCAATAGTAATCATCCAAACTAAAGAATAAAGAGAAAAGATTGGAAAAAATGAACAACAGTTTCCAGACTTTAGGACAGTATCAAAAAAGCCTAGCATTAGAATTCTACAAAACTATCACTAAAACAAAGAAATGAAGTTAACAAGGTGCACAGCTCAAGGTTAATATGCAATATCAATTGTATTCTTTTATTCCACCAGCAATTGGAAAATAAAATTTACAAAATTTCTACTTACAGTATCACCAAAAATCATAAAATACATAGGAATAAATCTAGCAAAAGATGACTAAGACCTCTACACTAAAAACTATAAAACATTGCTGAAGAAAATTAAAGAAGACCTAAATAAGTGGAAAGATATAGCATACTCATGGATTAAAAACTCATTATTTTTAAAATGGCAATATCTCTAGTACAAACTATATTCCATGTGATACCAATAAAATTTCAGCAGGTTTTTGTTTTGTTTTGTAGAAGTTGACAATCTGATTCCAAAATTTATATGATAAGGCAAAAGATCTAGACTAATCAAAGGAATTAAGAAGGAGAAAGAGAAAGGGGCACCTGGGTGGCTCAGTCAGTTAAGCATCTGACTTCAGCTCAGGTCATGATCTCTGGGTCCTAGGATCTGCCCACAAGCCCTGCTCAGCAGGGAATCCGCTTCCCCTCATCTTCTCCCTCTGCCCCTCTCCCTACTCATGCTCTCTGTCTCTGTCTCTCTCTCTGTCAAATAAATAAATAAAATCTTTAAAAAAAAAAAAAAGAGAGAGAGAAAGAGAAAAACAAAGTTGGAAGACTTGCCCTACCTGATTTCAACACCATAAAGCTACAAAAATCAAGACAGTTTGGTATTGGCTAAAAAAAATAGGCATATAGATAAATGAATCGGGGCGCCTGGGTGGCTCAGTCATTAAGCGTCTGCCTTCAGCTCGGGTCATGGTCCCAGGGTCCTGGGATCGAGCCCCGCATCGGGCTCCCTGCTCAGCGGGAAGCCTGCTTCTCCCTCTCCCACTCCCCCTGCTTGTGTTCCCTGTCTGTCTGTCAAATAAATAAAATCTTAAAAAAAAAAAAAAAAAAGATAAATGAATCAACAGAATCCAGAAATAGACACATACATGTGTCAAGTGTGTGTGTGTGTGTATACAATGGTGCCAATTCAGAAGGGAAAATCATTTCAACAAATAGTTATAGACCAACTGAATATCTGTGTGCAAAAATTGAACATCTAAAAATCTTTAAAAAAAAAAAAGGGGGGGGTGCCTGGGTGGCTCAGTCGTTAAGCGTCTGCCTTCAGCTCAGGTCATGATCCCAGGGTCCTGGGATCGAGCCCCGCATTGGGCTCCCTGCTCGGCGGGAAGTCTGCTTCTCCCTCTCCCACTCCCCCTGCTTGTGTTCCCTCTCTCGCTCTCTCTCTCTCTGTCAAATAAATAAATAAAATCTTTAAAAAAAAAAAATTGAACATCTATTCTTACTTCACATCACACACAAAAATTAATTCAAAAGAAGGTCATTGGCCTATATGTAAACCTAAAATCATAAGACTTCTAGAAGAAAACACAGAAAAAAGTCTTTACAACTTTGGATTAAGCAAGGTTTCTTAGATGGGACACCAAAACCCAAACCATAAGAGAAAAAATAAAGAATTGGACTTGATACAAATTTAAAACTTTTGTTTTTCATAAGGCACCATTAAGAAAGTGAAAAGGCAAGGGGTGCCTGGCTCAGTTGGTTAAGTGTCTGACTCTTGGTTTCAGCTCAAGTTGTGATCTCATTCATGGATGGTGAGATCGAGTCTGCACTGAACTCGATCTCAACGCAGATCTCTCCCTCTGCCCCTCCCCTGACAGTCGCGTGCACATGCTCTCTCAAATAAATAAATAAATCTTTTGAAAAGAAAAAAGAAAGTGAAAAGTCAAGCCACAGACTGGGAGAAAATATTGACAACATATATCAAGGGATTTTTACATGGTATTTATAAACTCTTACAACTCAATAATATGAAGCCCAACAACCCAATTTTTTAAATGGACAAACTATTTGAGCAGACAACTAATCAAAGAAAATATACAGATGGCCAATAAGCACATGAAAAAGATAATCAACATCATTAGTTATCAGGGAAATTCAAATTAAAACCACAATGAGATATCATTACATATCCATTAGAGTGGCTAAAATGAAAAACACTGAGCATGCCAAATGATAGCAAGGATACAGAGTAGCCAAAATTCTCATACATTCCTGGTAGGAATGTAAAACGGTATAATTAGTTCGGAAAATATTTTTTGTAATTTCTTAAAAAGTTAAACATATACCTACCACAAGACCAAGACCAAGGCATTCCACTCCTGGGCATCTAGCTATAAGAAAAAAAGACATCTGTCCCCACAAAGACCTGTACATGAATGTTCTTCACAGCTTTATTTATAATAGCCCCAAACTGGAAATAACCCAAATGTCCATCACAAGTAAATAGGATAAACTGTTATATATCTACACAAAGGAATACAACTCAGTAATAAAAAAGGAATGAACTTATTGAGACAGGACATAGCATGTTAGAATCTAAAAATCATGATGTGGAATGAAAAATTCGGGCAAAAAAGTATAATACAAAGTAATCTATACTGACAGGAAGCTACTCAGTGGTTGCCTGGGGAAAAGTGGAGGAAGAGATGGATTACGAAAGGTATCAAAGAAACTTTTGAGAATGATGGAAATGTTTGTTATATTGATTGTGGGGTTTACATGGGTATATACATATGTCAAAACTGTTCACCTTGTGCAGTTCAAATATGTGCATTTTACTGGACTTCAATTGCATCTCAATAAAATAATACCAAAAATAAGACAGGGAAGGGAGAATCCAACTTATTGACAAAGGCAACAAGCAGTTCTATGCTTCCAGCCATATGGTGAATTGGATAACCTAATTGTCTCACTATAGAACAGAAATGATAAGTAAACTATTTTTTTTTTTTTTTTTTTTTTTTTTTTTTTTTTTTTTAATGTTTTTTTTTTTTTTATTTATTTATTCATGAGAGTCAGAGAGAGAGAGAGAGAGAGGCAGAGGCAGAGGGAGAAGCAGGCTCCCCGCCTAGCAGGGAGCCCGATGCGGGACTCGATCCCGGGACCCCGGGATCATGACCTGAGCCGAAGGCAGACGCTTAACCATCTGAGCCACCCAGGCGCCCGATAAGTAAACTATTAACAAACATCCTCTTAAGTGTGTTTTGACTTCATTAGAAAGAAAGACACGCAACTTTGGTCTACCCTTAAAGAGTAGGGGGAGAGATTGCTGGTCCCTTAAGCAAGGGGCTTTGGTTTAGACAGGCACTCATGGACAAGAACTTGGCTTGGATTTGGGACTGAGGGTAGGATTTAGGACTGAGACTTCCCCAAATTCCTGAAGCAGTGAGGGGCCACACCCTCGGTAAAAGGTTGGTCCAAGGAAACATTCCACTTGCTAGCCCAGGAAAAAATAAGGAAGCTCTCCTGCCTTGGGAAAGGTCTCCTCTGAGATTGAGTCCCGCATCAGGCTCCCTGCTCAGTGGGGAGTCTGCTTCTCCCCCTGCAGCTCCCTCTGCTTGTGCTCTCCCTCTCTGATAAACAAGTAAAAATTTTTTTAAAGACATATGAATAGTAAAAGACTAACAACATTTTGAAGAACTGAGTTGTCTGAGAGTTCTTGCTAAAAAGATGTCTTATTTTAAAAAAGAAAAAAGATGTCTTACCTTTATAAGCCATGGGGAAATCACTTGTTATATTCCAAAGTTAAAAGCCTTCTCAGACATAAGAGGTATATAGAGTATAGGAAAAGAAAATTTCCAAGACAAAATTTAAAAAATGGTTAAAGAATTTTTGTTGCATTGAAATTTAGCATCTGAAAAATTCATCATAATTGAGTACATTTCATAGTAAATATAATTATGAGACTGGGCTGATTCTAGTTTCAACAAAATTTGTCCTCCCATTGGCCAAATTTGGGACATGTTGAGCATCAAAAACAAACAATAACTATGATTATAAGATATCAAATGAACAAAAATCCATGAGTCCATTGTGATATTCAAAAAAGAAAAAGGGGTATTATTAACAATAGCCAAACTATGGAGAGAGCCCAAATGTCCAAAGACTAATGAATGAATAAAGATATGGTATATATACATACACAATGGGATATTACTCAAGTAATATTATTTGAATATTGCTCAAAAAATTCTTGCCATTTGCAACAACGTGGATGGAGCTAGAGTGTATTATGCTAAGTGTAATAAGTCAGAGAAAGACAAATACCATATGATCTCCCTCATTTGTGGAATTTAAGAAGTAAAACAGCTGAACATATGGGTGGGGGGAAAAGAAAAAAAGGAGAGGGAAACAAACCATAAGAGACTCTTAAAAAAAAGAGAGAGAGAGACTCAATATAAGAGAACAAACTGAGGGTTGATGGAGGGAGGTGGGTGGGGGATGGGCTAGGTGGGTAATGGGTATTAAAGGGGACACTTGTGATGAGCACTGGGTGTTGTATGTGATGAATCACTGAATTCTACTCCAGAAACTAATATTGCACTGTATGTTAACAAACTAAAATTTAAATTAAAAAAAGAAAAAGGGAAAAAAAAAATAGGGAAAGCCCTTTTTTTGTAGAATGTATAAGGGAAGATATTTAGAAAACCACCACTTTGAATCCCCAAGGCAATAACTGGTTCATGCAAGGATCAGCAGTGTAAGCTAAAGCCATTAAGCAGAAGGTTGTGAAGAATATCCACACAATATTGAAGAATCACCCACAAATAATAACCATTTGCAAAGAGAAAAAAACCTTTATAACAGATAAATCTCTGCTCACCCACTTAACCAAGGAATCACTCTTAAATTCAGTAACAGTAGGGCAACCTGATATTATGTTTCTTAATGTGAAGCAATAAAGACACACAAGATCACCAAGTGAAACCTTCTTGCCAAGAATGTTTAACCTGAATCCAATCAAGCCTTACACGGTTTACAGGAAATAGAAGGACTAGGCATTAAAAGACAGCATAAGGAAACAACCAAATCCAGAATGTGGGCCCTTCTATAACTATGACTTTAAAAACCCAATGTCATTTTTAAGAAATGTAGGGAGACTATTCTAAACTAAAAAGACAAAAGATCTACAACCAAATGCCACATACTGACTGAAACCTGGCAAGGAAAAGGGAGGAAACTGCTGTTAAAAATTCTGAAACCAATTGGAAAATCTGAATAGAGATTAAATATTTGATGATATTCAGAATTGTCAGTTTTCCTTCGGTGTGATCATGTTGTAGTTATATATACAAGAATTTCCTTGTTCTTGGGAAATACATGCTTAAGTTTTTAGAGATGAAATACCATGATGCCTGAAATTTACTTTAAGAGTACAGCAGTGTGGTGGAGAGAGGGAAGATTGCCAAAATCTGTCTTTAACCTTCAAAACCAGCCTTAACCTAAAAATACGTAAAGAGAGTTAAAGCAAGTGTTAGCAATCGTTAGCAATTGTTAAATCTGGGTGTCGGCTACACAGGTGTTCACTGTTGTATCATTTCAACTTTTCCATGTCAGAAATTTTTTTATACTGAAAAGTTGGGGGAGGGGGAAGACTCTTCTCAGAAATATTTTCCCTAGAAGACACCTACCAAATTTACCTTAAATTTTAAAGAAATACCTTAACTATTCTAAAGAAGTGGTTTGCTTTTCCTCATTTGTTCACTCACCATCCAGTCGAAGCCTACAGCTAAAACCTGCTTTAATTATTGCAAATATTCTAATGCTTAGAATAGAAATCCCAAAATAATCAGCACAAGATTTATATGTGTAGCTGGTTTTATACCCGAACAACAAACTTAACAGCAGTAAAACAAATTGTTTATTACAGCATAAAATGCGTTATATTAAATTTACACAATGATATATAAAAACACATACTGTTTATATCATACAGTAATTTAACATCCATAGAAATATCAAAACAAATACTACTCATGCACAAAACATGCATATATTGGTATAAAAAACCATTTTACACAATACTGTTTACCAAAACAAAAAAAAAATTTTTTTAAAGCCCTTCCAGACAGGGTCAGTGGTCCAATCTGGACTGGATTGCACTAAAATGTTCGGGCCAATACTTAGGTGGCACAGTGCTCAGTGAGCAATTCTGGGCTTGGAGTCACACCCAAGGGTTATTCAATTAGTGAATTTCTCAGTACCCAAGGACCAAAATTTTATCACAAAGGCAAGTCCTTCCCAAAAGAAATGGCTGGATCTGCTGCAAATCAGGGAGGAGGAGAAAGGCATCAAAATGTTGGCTAATGGGCCCTAAAAGGGTTACTGTATCCAGGGCCTAGGCACCAAGTGTGGCGAAAGTTTTAGTGAATCCTTTTAAGGTTATTACCAGCCTCCCTATCCAGGTCACCAGCTCTGGATTTAGGGTCTGGTCTTCAAGTTCTGAGTCCAGTAAACCAAACAGTTGTGAGAAGAAAACAGAATGGGGGATACACCTAAGAAAGGGAGACTATATAAAAAATTACAGAAAACAATGACTGTCCATCGTACCTACTTCACACAATTGTATGTGATGCCCCTCAACAGGAAAACCCTGGCGGAGACACTGCCCGAGAGAACCAAGAAGCAAACGTATGTCCTAAATTCCATCCACCTGACCTTCAGATCAAAAGGTCCCATCCCAGCAAGACTCGAACATCGAAACCTTCAGAGATGCTCGGAGACTTTCCGATAAAAATCACCTGATCCCACAAAATTCATTCACTATCACCACCATTAAAAACCCAGTATTTACTCCTAGCCAGCAAAACACTCTTTACCTTCCATTAAAGGCACTAGCGTCCCTACAGGATGAAGACGAGACAACTGACCTCAGGTTTACCTCAACAAAAGGAGAACATTCCGTGGAATTGTCACACAAAAAATAAGACGCCACCTTTTCCTCTAGAAAACTAGAAAACGCCCCACCCGCCCCACCAGTGGTGTTCCTCAGACGGTCGTCATGAGTTTCAGCGAGCCGGACCGGAAGCGGAGGATTTTCTTCTTGAGGTTATGCGAAGCCTTAATTTTGACAAAGGTTTTCGTGGGGTTGCTGTGGAGGTCTGGGGCTGTGACCGCCTGGATGGGGAGGGTCTGGACAAACTGGGACCAGATCAAGCCCCCGCTTTCTTCGGAGTCACTGGAGCTCGTGCTGTCGCCCGCAAACTCCCCCTCGCTCACGCTGGACTCGCTGTCCCCGAAGCAGTTGGTGGTGTAGTTGCTGCGCTCGTCCTCGCTGGTGTCCAGCACGGTGGAGTGGAAGAGCGACTCGCACTCGGCCGAGTACTCCGAGTCGCTGGCCACGTACGCGTAGGGGCTGGCGTAGGGCAGCGGCACGGCGGCGGGGTACAGGCCCACGTGCTCGCGCCGGCCGCGCCGCGACCTCCGCAGGGCCTCTTCCAGGGAGACCTCGGCGGCCGAGCGCCAGCGCCGCGAGTCGGTTCGCTTGTGCTTGGGCTTGGCCACCAGCGCCTCCCGGCCGTGGCCGTGCGCCCTGCCCCCGGCCCTGTGGCCGGCCCCCGGCGGCCGGCTGGGGAGACCGGCGTCCGCCTGGCCGCCCCCGCCCTTCCTCCCCCGGGACGAGGCCTTCCTGAGCTTCTTATTTGTATCCGCGTCGTCGGGGAACCGGCACTTCTTGCCGGCGGCGCGGTTCTTCTCCCTCACGGGGGGCAGCGCGCTGTCGGGCCCGTGGAGGGCCAGGGCGCCCCGGTGCTTCGGGGCCGAGCCCCGCGGGGCGGCCGCGGTCCGGGCGCCGCGGTGGGGGCGGCCGCCCGCGGCCTGCGGGCCCGGGACCGACGGCGCCTTCGCCGGGGGCCCGTCCTCCAGGCTCTGAGAAGAGGAGCCCTCGCTCTTGAAATCCAGCGCCGGCCGCTCTTCCCCGGCGAAAGCGGAAGACAGCAGCGCAGCCGGGCCGGGAAGGGGCGCTGCCGGAGGGGCAGGCGGCAGGCCGCTTTTCGGGGACAGCTTTTTCAGTGGCTGGACGACTTTGTTCTCCTGCGGCGGCGCGGGGCCCCTCCCGGGGCTCTCCTTTGGGGAGGCGGCTAGGACCTGAATGCCGTCTTTGGGGGACTCCCCTGTCACAGCGGTGGGACACCGAGCGTGTTCCTGGGAGGCGGCCTTGGCATTTTTGGGCAGATGCTTACTTGGAAGTTCAGTGGCAGCGCCTGGCGAGCAGCCCTCCGGCGGGGACAACCTCTTGCTTTCCACTTGTTCTGCCTTTGATTCTTTTGACCACTGCTTCAGTGGGGAGAATGTCCCGTTGTCCAAAGAGGGGATTCCGCCAGAGGGCAAAAGCACCTGTTTAGAATTCTTAAGGTTCCCGCTGTTGCCCTGTGAGACACCCCCAGTCACTCTGACACAGACGCTCCCATTCCTCAGAAGCCCTTTTGTGGGGTCAGCATTCACACTGGTTCTTGGTTTGTTGGTCCTTACAGGGTGTGTTTTTTTCTGGACCAGGCTCAGAATGTAGCCATCCATTTTCTTACTGGATGATGGATGGGGAGCAGACCACAAACTGCTTGGAGCTGGTAAGGAAGTGTCTGTCTTGATGGCGTCCAGCTCAGATCCCACACAAATGTCACTGGCATGGTTACCAAGCCTCTCCTCTTCCCTCAGAGGGTTGCCCGTCAGGCAAAGGAGAAACATGGGGCTCTGCACCGCCACGGCATGAAGTGGACTGGGATAGCGATACACATCGTTCCCGTTTTTAGACACCAGATCACACTGGTACTTGGGATTCACATCTGCAATGATACCAAGGGAATTAAATTGTGATGTGGATTGGGAATGGCAAACTGCCCCCGAGGCCTGGTCTTCACAGTGGCCTTCTTTATATTCCAACCATCCTATGAGATCTGAAAGACATTTAAAGGTACACTCTGAAGAACTGAATTGGTCAGCGCCGGCTTGACGCGGGCCAATTTCTATGAAAACGAATTCAGATAGAGAATGCTAAAGAATCCACAACTATTCCTAGAAGCTACTATACTCTTTTACATACAGTCCATACTACTAGATGAGGGAAGAAATATTTAACAAAGAAATGTGTAGCAAGAAATGATATATCCTCTGAAGGAAGAGTATTCAGCGGTTAAAAATACTTTTAAACTACTGAATAATATGGGGAAAATCCTTTAAAGTTTAGTGAAAATCATGATATAATGCCAGACTATGATTATAACTTTATTGGCTGTATACATGCAAAGAGAAGAGTCTTAGATGAAGCACACCAAGATGCCGACGGTAGCACGGCAGTGTAGAAAGCAAGGGACATTTACTGCATTTCCTATTTTCTAAATTTTCAGTAAGTATGCACTGCATTTATAACTAGGAAAAAAAACATTTTTTGAATCATTCTTTTTGGTTTCCTTTTGAAATACTGCAGATAAACTGTACTTTCTGAGAGCTTTCTCCTCATTTTCTTTTTTTTTAGACCTACTACTTAATGACATATGTTTGGTATAATTGTCAACTGGAAATTCAAAGAAACTGATCAAATTTCAATGGAGACTAACCAAATATAAATAATAATCACCTTATACTTTCAATAGTGACACTAAAAAAGAAAACAATATTTTTAAATAGGAAGGGATTCTTGATAAGGTTTTAAAAGATTGAGTTGTAGTATTAATGAATAAATTTTCCACATCTCAAAAATGTAGATGCCAAAATACAAAGAAATCAAGCTTTCTTGCTTAATTAAATGATTTTGATGTCTTACCTTGGTGACTATTATAAATAGCAAGTGCCTTTAATGAACTTCAGCTAAGGAAAATCAAAGTTTTTATCACTAATATATCCCGTATTATATTTACTCACTCAAATATTAAAAACCTACTATGTGCCAGAGTCTATGTAAATTGCTTAATTTAAGGGAAAGCTCCATGACTTTCAATGATAATTAGCAGTCCTGGGGAAAAATACATTCTGGACCCAGAAATGCTATGATTCATTTGTAAAGAAAAGATTATTATAAAGTAAAAGTGCTGTGTCCTTACCCCCTCCACCTCCACTCCTAATAAATAGCTAATTGTAAGAAAGGGAAACCTTTCTACCTAATATCGTTGCCCATCCCTCTTCCTCCACTACTCTGTCTTCACCCTACCTTTAAGCACGGCCCTACATGTACCTACACTTTACCATTCTGTCCCTGTTCCCTACTTAGAGTTAAGGAACAAGACAGACCTCTCAGTCCCCAAGGCCCAGTACAACTGTCTCAATTATGTGAAGATGTGGCATTTGGGAGATGAGGGGTCTGTCTTCAAGGAAAACCTATACCAAAGCGCCTTTGATGGGTTTTAAAGCTTCGCTCTGAAACCAGATCTGCAGAGTGAAGGGGAGCAATTACCAATGAACTTGAGGCCTAGACACTCTAGATAACACAGATTTGTGCTTCCCCAAATGATTGCTGCTGACAGCACACAGTACAAACACAAAGAAACCAGCCAGTTAGCGGCCTCAGTTGTGTGGCATTACGTTTGCATTGCTCAGATCTCGAAAATTCAGCCTTTCCACTGAAGTGGAGGACACAGACCAACCGAGAGTGCAATGACTTGTGCACCTACAGCTCCTCTCCATGTTTTCTCTGCTCTTCTGAGGAACCACAATAAAGCAGAACTACGCAAGGAGCCCCAAGTTTCAGCAACAACTCTGCCATTCAGCAAATGAGGAGCCTCTGACAAACTGTTTTTATAAAACCAAATTCCTCCTCTGTTCAGTGAGAAGGTCGAACACAGCAATTTCTGAATTCCCTGGGTGTGGTGGAAAAAACTTGGACCTGGCAGTTAGTCCCGAGCGTGAATCCTGCCTCTGCCACTCACTAGCTATATAACCTTAAACAATTAACCTAACCTCACTGGACCTCATTTTTCTGAGACATAAAATGGAGCTAAGGATAGCTGCATACCCTGCAGAACTACTGGGAGGATTCAAAGGAGATAAATGTATGCAGAGCATTCGGTACAGTGTGTGACATACAGTGGAAATGCAGAAACTCTTCCAATACCAACAACAGCATGACTCTCTCTGGAGGTCACTGCAAGGATAACCCAAAATGGGGAACAGTGGCACATGGCCCAGGGGAATCTCACCCCACCCACCTGCTAGAAGAAAAGACAGCTGCCATCGGCAAGACATTGTGGAGAACCTGGAGGGGCCACTGCTCCCTGAAGTGCCAATCAGTCTGACAGATATATTTAACTTAGTGTAAGTTTGAGCTTTAAATGATTAAAAGAAGAAAAAAACATCCAAAGTGGTTTTCAAGAGAAAATGCAAACAAGTTAAACTAACGGCAAAGGCTCACAAACAGAGCCCAAGATCTGTAATATTGGGACAGGATTTCTAAAGATAAGCTACCTTGCCACCATCAGCTAACTGGTCCCCAAAGAGGACTTGAATAGTGGTCATCGTGGTTCTAGATCAACTATGTCATGAAATGTAACACGTTGATGAAATTCTCGGACCTTCTGTTTTTCTATCAATAGAAGGGGTTGAAGCTAGATAATCTTTAGGAGCCTTTGACCCCTTCCAATTAAAAATGTCTATCAAGGGGCGCCGGGGTGGCTCAGTCATTAAGCATCTGCCTTTGGCTCAGGTCATGATCCCAGGGTCCTGGGATTGAGCCCCACATCGGGCTCCCTGCTCGGCGGGAAGCCTGCTTCTCCTTCTCCCACTCCCCCTGCTTGTGGTCCCTCTCTCGCTGTCTCTCTCTCTGTCAAATAAATAAATAAAATCTTTTAAAAAAATGTCTATCAATGCTAAAAAGTCTTACCTGCAGATTTGGGGCAACCATCGGAGATCGTCAAGGTTGCCTCCAAGGGGCTGCAAAAGCAGGTACTGGAATGACAACTGGATAAACACTCACTGAAGACCGAGTTAGAGGAATTGGAAAGGGATCCTGAAGCCCCATCACTCAGCTCATAAAACCCTACAAATAAAAACACCATTTGGAACTAAGATCATGTCAAGCAATAGTACACATTTGTGCTTAAAAGGAAAAGGGTTAATCAACTAGGAAAGGGAGGAAAGGGAGGTTTTGGTGGGGGGGGTCAATTTTGGTTCACTGGATTTAGCACTGTGACTGTATGGTTTTATTTCAAGCGATTCTGAGGAAAAGGCAAAAGCCCATATCTATGGATACATTTCAAAGTTACTCTCACCCTCAAATCGACCGCCCTCCTTGACCCCACCTTTAAAGATGGGCAAGGAAAGAGACTTAGATCTGTCAAAGCCTCAACTTTATCATGAACGTCTCAGAAGGAATAATTTGAAGAAAAAAACAAATCTATTTAAGGAGCCAAATGGCTTAAAAGGAAAAAAAAAAAAACTTTTGAAGTGGTCTCAGGAAGTTGAAGTGTGACTAATTTTCTAGCCCAGTTCTGACTTTCTCAAGTTTCAAAGGAGGACTGCTCTTCCAGAAATTTGAATAGAAGCTTTTATTTTTAAACTCAGGGGACTCCAGTCAGATCAATCTCATTATTAAAAATTTTGTCATCTGGTTTTATTTCCCTCTCATACAACTGAATGGCAGACTGCTTTTTTTTTTTAATTCTCTCTGCCCTAGAAACAAACTCCATTGCCATTTGCAGGTCTGGGAATGCTAAACCCAGGGGGCTGAAGTAGAACTTGAGTGCAGAATTCTGTCCTTGTGCTCACACACTCACCTGAGCTGGGCCGACTGTCTGTCTCCAGGTGCTCTTCAGATGTCTTTTCTACATCTAGTCTCAGGTCACTTATCTGCTTGTCAAGTTCTTGCAACTGATTCAACAAACCAGCATCTCTTCTCCTCAAACAATTCTGATTAGGAAGAAACACAGAAAGGAAAAATGAACACATTTTTGGTCACAAAGAACCAGAAAGCCTGCTCTCAGTATTCAGATTACCATTTGAAGAGTTCACTAAATCTTCCAAAACCAAAATTTTACTGGATGACCTGAAATTTAAAAAAAAACAAACTTCAAGAATATTTCCTATGTTTCGTTTTACTTTCTTAGATTTTGTGGTGCTATAAAGTTTCTCCATAAAAACAGGACTTGCTTTTTGTATAAACGAATATATACAAACTCGCTTTTTATAGGTAAGGATAAGAAAAGCTTTTTTTTTTAATTTTTTTAAAAAGATTTTATTTATTTGACAGAGAGAGAGACAGCAAGAGAGGAAACACGAGCAGGGGGAGTGGGAGAGGGAGAAGCAAGCTTCGTGCCGAGCAGGGAGCCCGATGTGGGGCCCGATGTGGGGCTCGATCCCAGGACCCCGGGATCATGACCCAAGCCGAAGGCAGACGCTTAAGGACTGAGCCACCCAGGCGCCCCAGAAAAGCATTTTTTTTTAACCCTCTGCATACAACCAATTTTTTACAAAACCATACTTCACAGTAGACTCTTTAATTTGAAGTCAGGGTGTAAGATATTTCCTACAATATACTATACTCTTACTTAGGTGAGATTTTCTGGCCAAATGTCCCACAGAGTTTTGTTTTCTATTAGTTGCTTTGTGGGGTTTAATCAGTCTTAGGGCCTTTGAAAGTGAGAAACTAATACTAATAGCCAGTGCCAAGTATAATGTGAGCTGGCAAAATCCAAAACCCTCAAGGGAAGGTCCATCAAGATTTGAATTCAACTCGGGTTTCCAAAGGTGACGGATCTGTAGTGCTAACTCACACCGCCACCTAGTGCTTCCTACTGCTGGGAAAGCAAAAGAACTAAAAAGGCATCTGGTTCAAATCATGAATGCCAAGTCTACAAATGAAAAGAGTGCCACAAACACTGACTGGACTGAAATTCTCCTGACATGCTGCCTTGCTCCCCTCCAGGGGACAACAGGAATGTGCCACTCACAATCTTGAAACTCGTGAAGAGAAAAAGGTGCTATCGTACAAGACTGCATAAAATGTCAATGACCAGGCATAACCAGCAAGAATTGACTCAAATCCACATTACACACAAATCTGGTCTGCTACCAAAAAAAAACCAGTAAAATGCCAAAAAGGTAGTGCACAAACCAGGATACATCTTTAAAAAAATAGATGCATAGGAATATTATTCCTCCTGTCTGACCTTTGATTTAAAAAGCTTGTAGACAAAACCATATATGCATGTTTGCTAGAATGAGTTTCTTTAGGAAAAATGAACCAAAGTAAAAGCACTTTGATGCTGGAGAGAAAAAGGGAGAGAGGAGAGAGAAAAATTATCTGAAAAGAGATAATACAAGAAACCCCTTGACAAATAACTACATGGCATCACCTGTGTTCACTATTGTAGGAGGAACATTATCTAGCATGTGTCTAGTTTCAGACTATCACATGGTCAGAAAAAGATTTTTTTTTCCTCTGTTTTCAAAACTACATTTTTGAGGTCACCATAACAAAGCTGCCGCCATTATTCTGAGGCGGGGTCAAAAGCTGTTCATCAATACATTAAGCGCCAAAGTTCTTTTTCTTCCCCATTAATGCAGATGGCATAGAATGAGACACTGACGGAAATCCAGTAAGATAAATGTTGCCTAAGAGCAGGTTCTCTCTCTCCCACCTCCACCACCCGTCACATAAAATACGAGAGGACAGGGCACTCTCTCCAGCCAAATTTCTATCATTTGCGTGTTTTCGCTGCCTCATACAAAGGGCTTCTATTTGAAATCAAGCAGCAGCCCAGGCAAAATCTGGCAGGCCGAGAGCCCTGGGAGGGGCAGGGCTCCCTACGTGCGCTTCCGCGTAATCGTAAAATTCAGCATCGGACACTTAACCTCGCCACAAGCCCCCTCCTCGGCTTTTGTCCCCTCTCGGCGGGAGGACACGAAGCTCAGAGCTCCAAATGAAATGGTTATTTTAAAGGAGGGTTTGCAAACATTCGGGGAGAGCGCGTTGCATTCGTCCAACTAGAGAGGTTGAAGGTTACAACCAGGCGACTCCAAGAACACCGAAGGCAGCGCCAGGAGGGGAGCGCTGCCACCCCCTCCCGGCAATCCGCGCGGGGTCGCCAGCCCCTCACCTGACACAAAGCGGGCACACGCCACAAACGCGTGGGCGCCGGCGGGCCACGCAGGAATGGGAGTCCCGGAACCGGGAGAG
Source organism: Halichoerus grypus (assembly GCF_964656455.1). Classification (NCBI taxonomy): domain Eukaryota; kingdom Metazoa; phylum Chordata; class Mammalia; order Carnivora; family Phocidae; genus Halichoerus; species Halichoerus grypus. Next base: position 111,638,610 of record NC_135719.1, on the reverse strand, counting down.
TCCCCCCAGCCGGAGGCACCCTCGCGCCCACCCCCAGACCACCTGCCCGAATCCCAGCCCCTGTGCAGGGACAGCCGTGCCCCTACCTCCAGGCACGACCTACCAATTGCTTCCGCAGCAGCAAGATATTCTCCTCCAAGAACTTCTCCTCCAGGCGGCTGCGTTGCGCCGCCTCCGCCGGCAGCTCCCCAGCGCGGGGCGCAGCGACTCCCGAGCCCCCGGCGCCACGCAGGGCGCCCCGAACCAGCAGCTCTTGGCGCTGGCGCAGGTACTCCAGCTCCGCCAGCCCGGCCAGCGTGGCCTCCTGCCGCTCCCGGGTGCGCTGCCGCTCCGTGTCCGCCTCGCCCTTCTCCCGCCAGCGCCCCTCGGGCTCCCCCGCGCGCTGCTCGCCCCGGGCCGGCGCCTGCGGCTCCAGCTCCCTCGCCGTCCCGGCCGCACTCGGCTTCATGGCCCCCACCCTCGCAGCGAGCACCCGTCACCGCAGCCGGGCCGCCCGGGCGGAGGAGCGGGCGCTAGGGCTGCGGCCGAGGGCTCATGCCGCCCTGAGACGGGGCACGGCGACGGGGCGACAGCCAGAGACGCTCAGGACCCGCTCGCGGCCGCGGGCTGCCGCCGTCCGGGGTCGGGCGGCGCCGTCCGCTGTCGCCGCGCGTCCCTCGCCGCGGCCCCGCAGCTGATAACGCCCTGCCCGGCGCTACGTCACGCGCGGCGGCCCGGCAAACCCCCGCCTGGCGCCCGCCTCCCCGCGCCGGCCCCTCCGCGCCGAGGCCCGCTCCCCCAGGCTTCCCCCTTTTCTGTCAGGGGCGCCGCTGGCGCTCAGCGCCGGCCTCCTCCGCGCTCGGCCCTCCCCGCTCCTCCCTCTCTCCTCCCCCGCTCTTCCCGTGGGCCTCCTGGCCCCCTTTTCGGGTTTACTGCACCCAATTTTTGCCTCGCTCCTTATTGGTTCTTTTGCTTCGCACAAAGCAAGGGGCGAGCTCCTCGAGTCCCAGCATCCTGTTACAGTCGGCCTCGCAGGCAGGGTCGCGAAGGGACGCAGCAGTTGGGCTCCCCAGAGAACTTTCTGAAACTCGACCGAGTTGCAGCACACAATCTTAACCCTTTCCCCCACGTCCACTGTTCACATCCACTCACACCGATTTAGGTTTCTTTCACCTTGCCGAGCAAGGTACTCAGCGTGTATGCAAAGACAATTTCTGTGGGTTTGGTTTCTTTGACTCCGCTTTGTGGAGGCAAGCGATACCAAAGCACAGTGCAATGTTGCTCTAAAACTGTCTCACTCTTAGTTCTGTGGCTGTTGTATGTATGTATGTATGTATTGGAGGCATATAAAATTAGGCGAGAGGAATGTCGCTGTAAAGGAAGCAAACGGTTGCATCAATTCTTTCACCAGCCCGGGGTTTAATGCTGGCGCGCGCGCCTGCGCGCTTTGATTTTTGTTTGAGTTTTTTATTGTTGTTATTTGCTATCTTGAAGAGCTCTGACTCTGAAACCAGACTGTCTGAATGTGAATTCTGTTCCTTGACTAGCTGTGCAGACAAGTTACTTCGCTTCTCTATGCCTCTCTTTCCCCAACGGTAAAATGGAGCCACTAGCAGACTATGCCCGTTGTAAGACTAATAGTAATATACGGTATATAATATGGCGGGGCGAGGGTGAGCCTTTACAAAGTGGCAGGCACATAGATGGTCAGGATTATAGGAGTTGTGGCTTTTTGTTTTCTTCTAGAGGGACCTATAAACTTTCCCCCCGAAGTGCCATTTGTAGCATGGTCACCTCTGCTTGGGACACTGGTCACAGGGAGTCTTGGTGGGATAGAGGTTTGGAAGCGCCACTAGCTGGCTTGTCTGTGGAAAAGCACCAGATCTGTTTTAAAAATCAATACATCAAAGAGCCTCAGAAATTAAATCCAACAAGTCACAATCTGCTGACGTTCAGGCAAAGTGTTGTGTGAAGGAATGCATCCTCGATCATTATATCAGACTCTTACACCTTTGCCTGGCTGCCCTTTCTACCCTGTGTGGTCTAGCCTTTCCTCCAAGATCAGTTCACTTCCCTCCTCTGAACTCCAGATAACTGTATGAATATCTGATTCTTACCAAATGCTATTTGTTTGGTTATTTATCTGGGTGTGTACACACGTATCTATGTATGTAGGTGTTTATGTGTATTTCTTCTCTCCAATTACCTTATAAACGTTCCTTGAAGGCAGAGACTGTTTTAATACCCTCTTTAGTATTACTGTACTCAAAACAGTGCCTTGCAAGCATTCAACTGATGATCTCTAGAGACTCAAGAAAATGTAGGTTGGTTGTAAATTGTTTTTACATTAACATACTTTCTAACTAAATAATAGTACCCATTTAATCTCTGCAACAAGTAGAATCAACTCAGCATTTACTAAAAACAACAAAAACCAAATTCCCTTGCCACACTCCATTGACCTCCCCATTGCTGTCCCTCACAGACATAAAACAAACTCTAACGACAATCATGATTCATGATCAACAAGATTGTGTATTACATCTAAAAACAGAATTATGTTCAAGTGTTCATCAGCATACAAAATCAATTCTATTCGGGTCACCTCTTCTTTATGCTTACTGTGTGCCAAACAATTCACTTAGTAACACAGGAACTAATTTTCCCCCATAACTTTAGTAAAGCACTGAAGGTACTGAAGAATAATGACCGATCCCGCATAGTAAAGGCCACTCACCCATGTCCTCTATCATTGTCTCATTCTATTAATTTCTAAGCAAGCCTCTTGCTTTCTAGCTCCGAATTAGATTGCTTCTGGCTTGGTGGAGTCTATTATTGTGGCCTGGGTTATGTCACACATCGACAACTATATTTATAGAGTTGAGGGGGGGAGAAAAGCTGAAACATGTTTTACACACTACTAATAAATCTTGTTAAAGTGGACAGACAAATCACTATGTCTCCAAGTCTCCCCCCCCCCCCCCCCGCCGAATCTCACCTCCCCTCCCCACCAAATGCCACTTGGAGCTGGCTCATTAGTCCAAAGCAAACCATTTGCCATAACAGCTTGTACATCTCCATGAGAAAGTGTTCCCAGCAAGTTTAAATATTAAAATTAATGTATTCAAATGGTTCCACCAGCAAAATGGTCACAAATAGGAAAAAAAGTTATGCTTTCCAAAGTATCCATTACCCATTAATAAATAATGCTGTTCATTCACATGCCAATTAAAACAAACTCGGGCTGTCAAGTGAAATTAGAAGCAAGGAGCTCAGTGCTGTAATTGTGGGGTTTTTTGTTTGTTTGTTTTTTTCAGGAAAACTCCCAATGTCGTCAGATTAAGTGTAACTAGTTGGGTTGCCCCTATTCTCTTCTTTACTCAACAGCCAAATTTTCTCCTCTCCCATCGAGTCCTGGCTTTCCTTTCCCCTTTGATTCTTTGTTTTGGTTGCAGGTATTCCGGAGGCAGTTGAAGGTAATCACCCACCGCTCATTGCTCCCTTCTGTTGCCAACAGGATCTCACTTCCCCCTACTGTTTTGATTTTTCTTTCTCTACTTTTTAAAGCAGGTGCTGGTGCTTCTTCCTCCGCTGATGCTACTTTGTTATCTCCTTTCCAGTATTAGTTCAGCCCTAGGTAATTCTTCTGCTTCCACCCCCTCACGGAAGCCTCTGTTTCGGTTTCACAGAAAAGCTGTTAATCCACACTCAGAAAGTGGTGGCACTAAAGATGGAGTGGATCTGCTGCCTGGAGAATCTGGAGAGTAAGATAAAGTTGCTAACATGAAAAAAAGTCTTGACTGAATATATCGTAGTTGGGTAATTTATGCTTCAGAGCATTTCCTGGGCAGATCCGAGAAGGGTCCCTCAGATCACACAGTCTGACCCCTTGCCCTTGGGCAGAACAGCTCCCACCAGCACCCCCACTAAAGTCTGAGTAGCAGTCTACAATACCTCATCCAGCAGTGAACATTCTACTGCAGCCAGGCAAAGTAAGGAGCATCAGTTGCAAGTTTTGCTGTAGAGAAAACAACAAAATGATGCCTTGCAGCTTTTATGGCCAAACACAAATGATGTAATTGGGAAAAGCTGTCTCCAAATAGGAGGGAAAAAAATAAAGGGCAATCCTTTGAGTTGGGGTGATGACCACCATTCGAGGGTCTGGGATCAAAGCTCCAGCCAGACATCAAAGCCCATTTGAGTCTAATGCCAAAAGAGCCACAGTGAATTAAAATTCATATATAAACTAATTATAGCTTGACCCCACAATCAGGCTTCAGTGAGCACATAGGGGAAAGAAAGCAGACATTGAAACAAAAGATCAAGAAAAAGAAAAGTTGGTAGCAAAACTGGGCAACATCATGGCCCGGACCACTTTAAAAATCTTTTGAGGGCAGAGGGGAATAAGGGAATGGTGGTGGAAACAGCAAGCTTTCGACAATGCTGGTCTTGTTTGCAAGACTATGAAACAGCTCTTTCCACCCTCATTGACTCGTGCACAACCACACACTTTCTCATTCCTGGAAGAAAAGGTTATCTGTTAACTGTTTTAGCATTGTTATAAAGGTTTCCAGTCACCAGGTTTCTGTTGAAGAAGCCCTAGATGATTCCATGAAGTTTGGGGGTGAGTTCTTCAGGAAGCTCAGCTTCCTTATACAGCGCACCCTGAGTTCCAAACACTCACGCTGGGAGTGATTTGCATTCCCCTGGCCTTCATCACTGATGTCTCCACCAACCTCAGACTTCAGTCGCCTAGCTCTGCCATTTACAGATGGAAGGTGCCTCATAGCAGGTGTGCAAATACCCTAGAACATGCTCTGGTACTAATCCCACAAAACTACTTCATTCCCAGGCAAAACTGAAAACTGTTTCAGAGACAAGTGGTCACTTTAAACAATTGTATTTGGTAGCTTTTGCCTTTACTCTGCTTTGTTGGGACTGGTCCCTAAATATTTGAAATTCTCCATCTCATGAACTAGCAAACTATTACAAATCTAATTTGATAATCCACAGAACATATTCAATCATGTTTATTTGTAGATAAGCATTAGTGATTTCTTAAAATAATAATCTAATTATAACCTGAGTCTCTTGCATGAGAGAAGAAAACTTTAAAGCAGGCATTCCCATAAGATAAAAACAAATATGTACCATCATCATTGCTTTGCACCTCTTTAAGTGACCATTCATTTATTCAACAGATAGGTATTGCCTTTCCAATACATGACAGGTACTGGGGAATACAGCGATGAACAAATCAGACTCAATCCCTACCTTTATGAAGCTTATGATCTAGGAGGGAAACTGGCACTAATTAAATAATTACATACATATATCTATGATATTTATATTCAAATATATATACATATTTCCATATATTCTAAAACATAGAATATATAGAAAATATGTTTCCATATATATTTCTAAATATACAGATATTTCCAAATTTATAAATAATTCCAAATTGTGAAACAACTATCACAATTTGCAAAATGATATTTTCAAAGCAGACATATGCTATGATTATATCTAAAAAGTCATACTCGAGTCACAAAAAAATTATGACATTTATAAAAAATGATTTTTACTTTTTATTATCTTTTTAAAAAAATATTTACTCCCCTAAAAGCTACATTAAAAATGTCTAGGGAGATACTTGCTGTATAGCAAAACAGTTCAGTATTTTCATCTAAATATCATTCATTGGAAGGTAGTAGCTAGTATATATAATTAAATTTCAAGATCATGAATTATTTTACAAATCTATTTCTCTTTTCCTCAGAACAAAGAAAGGAGAAAGAGAAAACATCACTCCAATCCATGGTACTATGAACAATTTCCAGGATGGTTTCCTGATCATTTCTACACCAGCAAAGAGAGATGACCGAGGTGATGTTCTGCAGTAGAGCTCTAGATCACTGACATGAAAGCAGAGGCTTTGGCTTTGGGACCGAGACAGTTGGGTCCAGTTCCTCCATTTCCTTTGCTCCATGAACCAAAGAGGCTAGGCAGAAACTGAACCAGAACTCAAAACAAGCTCCCACGCTGAGTTCTGAGCCCGTGTTTCCTTCCAAGACCCACAAAGCCGCTTTAATTAAGATCCCTCAGGGGCCTAGGGATCCCTGTGGAAAAGCCCAGAATGCTATTATCACCCCGAGAGCCGTGAGCGGCTGAAAGCTCTCAATGCTGGCGGAGGCTTAGGCGGCCCCACGGGGAGCCTGGTTCTTCTGATGCCCTTGCACGTTTGCAGCGGCACGTGTGAAGAGTCACACGTCCACTTCAAACAGAAAGTGGGCTCTCGGTATGTTTGGGCTAAGGGGAAGGCTGGGGGTTGAGAAGAGCCTCAGATTCAAAGAGAAGTCAGCTGGGATGACAGGCAGTGGCCGTATGCGGCTCCAGGCCCCAGAGACTGAAGCGGCTGATAGGAGGGCCAGGGGCTCCATTTCCATCTCTCTCTGCACCTCAGGGGTCTCTCCCTCCAGAGCCAGGGTTCTTTGAAGTCAGGGAGGATGGTTTTGACAACAGATGGGACAATTCACTTCTGTTCAGTTTGGTTCAAGCAGACTGAATTCAGAGGGAGTTTTGCCTAATGACAAAGAAACTGACATTTTGTTACACTCAACTCTCCACCCCCACCCCCCACCCCGGCCTATGGAGGAATTTGGTTGACCCTCTCTTGCCTTTACTAGAAGCTGTTTCTACAGGAGAAAGAATCTGATTCTAACGCAGCACTTACTGATGTGGTGAGAGTGTTTACAGCTGGGGTCAGGCCAGTGTGGATTTGAACTCCAGCCACACCATGCTCTGCTCCTGGGTGGTGTTCGCCATATGCTGGTATTGCGGACTTTGACCTCTCTCAGCCTTGTTTTTCTCATCTGTAAAATGGGGCTTATACTTAACCTTAGAGAGAGGTTGTAAAATGTCTAGAAAGAAATGTCGGTTACCCCAAATGTCACACATGCGTGAGCACACCCACACACCCACACAGCGTGGGCGTTGAAAGACATCCCGATCAGATACAAATTATCATTAACTATTGCTTTGACAGTTTCCATATAGCATTTTGAAGCTTTTCCTAAAGCATACATGTCCTGTTGCCTTCCCTTTGTTGGGGTTGGAGAGATGTTTTTCATGAACAACTAAATCTATTGTCACATAGATTAAAACTAATGGACACTTTGGACCATTATACATAGAAAACACCGAAGCCAAGAATGTGACTTCAAAAACTCAGAAGTACATTCTTGGCTTAATTAGTGTTGCCTCTCTTGTTCAATTAGATTTTAAACTCCTCAAGGGCAGGGCCTAATCCTACTTCATCTCTAACTCCCTCAGAACAAAGCTGGATATAAAGCAGATACTCACCAAATGCTTGTTTAATTCAATTGCCTTTCAAGGTAGATTGAGATGGAATCCCCTGTCTACAACACACCGAAAGGACCGACTTCGGAAAATTCCATAAATAGATACTCAGAAACAAACCCAAATTGGGTGCTTTTCCTGTCTGTTCCACTTTCAGAAGCGTCTTTTGTAAGTTTGTGCCTTTTAGGAAAAAAAAAAAATGAGGAAACAGGAAAAAGTGAAACAGTTCCATTTCTGAAAAGATAAGAATAAAGTCTGATAAAGACAAAAGGCATTTGAGGTCAGTAGAGTTAAAACAAACTCAGACTGCCCAGCCTATTTGAGGTTGACAAGAAACAGAGAATGACCCATCGGTCCATTCTGGAGCACAAAGCAGCTTCATCAGCATTTCATCAATGAGGAGGCACTGGGTAGCCTAGCCGGGCCAATTGGCAGTGTGTGAAGAGCTGGGCACTTTTATCTAGAGGGCACTCACTTCTACCTGAGCACACCTCTGTGTTGGCGGGTGCATGTGAGGATGAGGAATGGAAGGGGTTATCACTACTTTGGGATTCATACTTTCTCATTGCTTCCAGTAATGGAATTCCTATGAAGATTCTTGGAAAAATGGTTTCGTTTTGTTTTGTCATTTATTCAAATTTACTCCTTTGGGATCATGCGGAGCACCTCACAGAGTCCTAAGCACCAACTAGGAGTTTAATAAATAAACGTTGCTGAATTAAATAGGCGCAAGAGGAAAAAAATCACTAACAAAATATTAAACACATGCCATGTCCACGGAGATGCTTTGGTGAGGGCTCTTCTGAGAGTGGTTTCTTTCCAAAGATGGGTGCGTGTGAGCCCACTTTTCTGAGCACAGAAAGATTTACATCAAACACTGTCAACCTGGAACTAATATAACACTGCATGTTAACTAGAATTAAAAACTTAAAAAAAAAAAGCCAACAACAACAAACTTCAAACCGCAAGCCCTTCTGTTCTACTGAACATGTACCTGACAGACCCAAATATACTCTGACTCACACTGGGCTCTTCCCAAGATTTTTCCAGGGAGCCAGGATCTTACCTTGCCAAGTGCTGGTTGCTGTAGCTGCAGCTGCCTGAGTCAGCACAAAGGGAGGGAAACCTGGTTCTGCTGCACAATGGGTGTCCCTTTATGCATCACGCCTATGCATCATGCCTATGCATCACGCTGCACCGTGCACCTGGGGGGATCCACGGGCTTAAAAAAAAAAAAAAAGCCCAGACTTTACAGGCACACCTTTTCCTTTCCCTTTTAGCTCATTTACACATCATAGAATTAAGTTTCTCCATTTTCAATAGAGCTGAGCCCGTTTTCGAACTATAACACATACCACTCTTGTTATCTGCACCAGCGTGTCTTCTGACCTTGTCCAAGTCATGTTATCCCACCCTCTTCCCTTCTTCCTTTTTAAATATCTCCCCTCCTCTGAGAATCCTAAAGCAGCAGCTTGGCAATGGAAGGCAGTGGAAACTAAAGTGGATCTTCGGCAGACCGGATCCTGTTGAAGAAACACAGAAAACCGAGATCATATGCCCCAAGTGCAGACTTTGATCATTAATAACTCAAGAGGGGGGGCGCCTGGGTGGCTCAGTCGTTAAGCGTCTGCCTTCGGCTCAGGTCATGATCCCAGGGTCCTGGGATCGAGTCCCACATCGGGCTCCCTGCTCGGCGGGAAGCCCGCTTCTCCCTCTCCCACTCCCCCTGCTTGTGTTCCTGCTCTCGCTGTCTCTCTCTGTCAAATAAATAAATAAAATCTTTAAAAAAAAAAAAAAAAAATAACTCAAGAGGGGAAGAATGCAGATACATATAGTCTACATTCCCTATGCATCACTAGGTAATTGCTCGAATCCTTGGTCTTTACAAAAAAATATGTGTCATCCCACAAAATTTGTCTTCCAAGAAAGAATAAAATTAGCTTTTTACCTTTCCTCCATGTTACCACAAAAGAACAAAAACCCCAAGTTAGATGATTATGTTTCAGTCCTCTGTGTACCCCTTCTACCCATGTGTTCTGCCTGGGAGCCTATCAGAAGAATGTGAATAATGAGACTACCTTTCCTATTGACCTAGGTGTTTATAAACAAAGCTTTTCCTTCTAGGAAAGGCAACGAACGACATTTAAATTGCTGAAAATTATCAGCTTCAACTCATCTGAATTTCATTGCCGTGCTACTCCTTCAGGAAATGGGAACCACGAGAGTTTCCCTTTTTTTTCCAAATTGCCTCCAGATGTGACATACAGAAGAATCTTTATTAAAATATCACACAGGAGCTGATGCCTTATAATTTCTTCTTCTGTCATCTGGGTCAGAATATGAATAACAAACCACTGGTCATAGAAAAAAGCTCTAGGTGTTGTCTGGGATCAGCTTTAAAATGGCAACAGCCCTCACCCTGCCCCACAATCTCCAGCCACCCTACCCTGCCTCACCTTGTCCTTTTTCCATAGCGTTTAACACCTTATTACACTATGCAATTTACTTATTTATTATGTTCATTGTTTCTTGCCTGTCTCTCTTGCTAGAATGCATGCCCCACAAAAGCAGGGATCTTTGTTTTGTTGACTGATATACCCCAAGGACCTAAAACTGTACCTGGTGCCCTGTGCTTGCTCAAATAAATATTGTTGAGTGAATGAATGAATGAGTCAGTTTGTCATCCCTTTATTATATCAAAATCTCTAGTCCTGACCCCCAAATTAACACTAATGCCACATGTCCTATTCCATATAAACCACTAAGTTGTCACAAGGATTATCCCAATCTTATTTCCAGATGCACTTCACTTTCTCTCAACCCCCTTACCCTGCCTCTCTTCCCAGAGTATCAATTTTGGTCAATAACAACATAATCTACTAGTCCTAAGACTAAAATTCTCGTTCTTTCTATTTACTCTTCCTTCTCCTTCATCCCTCAGATTACGAATTTATCAAATTCCTATAAATTCTTCCTTTCAAATATCTCTCCAGTTTGTCCCTTCCTCTCTATTCTCATTGCCCTGGTCTACACAATTATCACCTCAAATAGACTCCTAATTGGCCTCCTAGCCTCTAGTCTCTCCCCCCTACAGGTTCTTTAGCATATCATAAGCATCGTTTTGATCATGTCAATCCTCTTCCTAAGTCGGCTGTGATCTGGCCCACCCAGCAAACCTGACCTCCCTGAGTGGTCAAATGGTCCGGAGTTAAATCTTGAAAAAACAGAAAGTGTTGTGTGGCAAAAAAGTTATGGTAAGTAGGGGTGGAGGAAAGGAGTGGGGGGGGCGGGAGGGACCAGATCATAACTGCCAGGCTAACGAATTTGAACTCCATCCTGGAAGCCAAGAAGGGCAAGCTGTTAGAAGACACGTCCATCAGGAAAATGACAAGATGAAAATGGTGTTTTAGCAAATGCAAGCCGGCGAGTTGTTGGAGGTGCCATTGGAGGGGAGACTGGCTGGAGACAGAATTCATGGACCAATTGCAAGATATTTCTATTAATTCAAAAAGATAGCTCTAACTATTAATCCAGCAATAATCTGCCGTGTGCCCACTCTATGTCTGGGGATACAGTGGGAAGTAGTTATTTCTTGGGGTTCTGGGAACAATTAAGGAGAAAGCACCAAAGACCAGTAATGATAATCAATAACAAGCCACCCACAGCCTCTGTCCTCAAGCCCACCTGGTCTCTTCTAGCCCCGGACAACCTCTCAGATTTAAAATAAGCAGTTAGGGGCACCTGGGTGGCTCAGTCGGTTAAGCGGCTGCCTTTGGCTCAGGCCATGATCCCAGGGTCCTGGCATGGAGCCCCGAATCCAGCCCCGCATCCAGCCCTGCATTGGGCTTCCTGCTCCTCGGCGAGCCTGCTTCTCCCTCTCCCTCTGCCTGCCGCTCCCCCTGCTTGTGCTCTCTCTTGGTCAAATAGATAAATAAAACCTTTAAAAAAAATCATAATAAATAAAATAAAATAAGCACAGTTAGCCGGGCTAGGCATCACTACACCAACTCTCATGCTCAAAGCTGCTGCTCCTGAAAACCTGGTCACATGTTAATTAGGAAAAAGAAAGGAAATGTTTTCCATAAGTCAAGAGTCAACAAGCTTTTTCTGTAAATGGCCAAATAGTAAATGTTTTGGGCTTGTAGACCTTACAGTATCTGTCACAAGTACTCAGCTTTGTAGTTGCAGCACAAAAGCAGACACAAATAACACTTAAACAAGTGAGCATGCCTATGTTCCAATAAAACTTTATTCATAAAAACAGGGAGCAGGCAAATTTGGCCCATAGGCCAGAGTTCACTGACCTCTGCTCTAAGATATTAGGATATTGTAAATCCCAACACTCAGTTTTAAATAGAGGAGTAGCATAGAAGAATATAAAGACAATGAGTTTAAGGAACTCAGAAAGCTGGGCTAGAATTCCAATTTTGCAATAAATCTTGGGGCATTAGGAAAACAAACTCCATTTCCAAATGCATAAAATGAGAAGCAGCATGGCATGGTGGCCCATAACCTCAGACTGCCTGGGTTCAAATTCCAGCCTTGCCACATACTACTTTTGTGATTTGGGCAAATTCCCTAATCTGTCTGAGCTTCAGTCTCAGCTGTTTTCATGGGGATAAAAAATATACCCTTCTTCACTGAAAGGATTAAATAAGATCATGCATATTAAGTACCTGGGACAAAGCAAGCACTTGATAATGGTTAGCTATTATTATTATTGTTATTATTATTATCATATTACTGTGAAATTTCCCAAAGAGCGGCTATTTATACAATACGTGAAAGTATTCATTTTCTTATTTCTAGAGATTAAAAACAGAGAGGGGTCATTCTGTTTTAACACTCTTGTACTTCCTAAACATTTTTCACACAACTGCAGGAAGCTGAAGTCACCTTGTAAACCAGTCACTGCTTTTTCAGATGATTGCCTTTAAGTGGCTTTCAAATTCTGAAGATTATCATGCATAATGTATTATGCTTATGTCAAGATTAAATTTTTTCCATTGATTTTTCTCCTGCCTCCATCAAAGGTTTTGTCAGACAGGACTTTGTCTCAAGAGGAGGCTGTTCTTGCTTTCTCTAAATTGCAAGCACAAAGAGTTTCTTTCAGACATAGTGTCTTTAAACCAACTAATGTGATTTCTGTCTCCAATTACAACCAAGTTAAAATTCTCCAATATACACTAGACTTCCCTCCCCAAGCTAGACACAGGAATGTCCCCATCTATCCAACACCTTCAGGAGAAAACAGGACTGGGTTATGGGTGGCTCCTCCCAGAGCACCCCGTCCTCTTGGCAGCTGGTGTCAGCACTAAGGAAATAAAGTAGATTCCTGAGCTTTAGGAAATTTCCATTCCAGGGCACTGTGACCACAGTTTAGTTCTAATGTGCAAGTAACCTTTCAAAGCACAAAAGACAATGTATATTACCTTTCACATTGCATAGCACATATCAAGAACAATATTGCTCTAAAATACATTAAAGCAAAGATGGTCTTATTTGAGTGAGAATCTCTAGGACCATCTTTGTTGTCTGTTGGTCTTTATTAAAATGCACCTCGGAACTCTTTGTGGCTACTCACATAAAGATCTCTTGAGCCAGGGGCATGGACCGCTTCCTTCTGGTCCTTTCACCGCTAGGAAGTAAGCTCTGTGGCCTTCTCCATGCCTGCTCCTAGGGTGATGAGCTGCATTTCAGGTTGTCTCAGACAATCCAAGCCACTGTACATACCGTGCACTTTGTTAGAAGTAATCAGCCACGGGGGCAAAGGCAGTAAACAGTAATTAATATGCAAATTTGCAAGTAACTTGCCCCTTGGTGCTGAGACTTCTTTGTTTGTTTGCACAGTCGTGGACAAACTGGGGTTTGTCTTCGCTATAATTAGCAGGATAAATATAAAATTATGACATTACTTGTTAGCTGGCTTTTTAAAAATGGTAGTATACTCCTGCTGTGCCCGAGATGCTGTAGCTCAGTAGGGGGTTCCTTCAAAAATGAATTTTAGAATGCTGAAATACCCATTTTAATTAAAAGGCAAACACTGAAATGAGTTTGTCACTTAGATATATCGTAGTTACGGGGCAACAAATCATCGATGAGTATATTAACAATTAGCATTTGTACATCAGGTGACCTTATCCCAATGCAAAAAAAAAGAATATCATTCCTTTATAATAATAAGAAAGAGTAATATTTATTAAGGCACTGCACTAAACACTTTTCTTGCGATATTTCACTGAATCCTCACAGCGGCCAGATCAGGTGGTGCTCTTAACATCCACGTAGGGACGTGGGAACTGCAGCTTTAGGTAGGTCTTTGGAAGATGAGTTTTTCTGGGTCTGCTCTCTGATTGTGGTGCCCTCAAGATTCTATCTGCAGCTTTCGCTTCTTTTCTTTTCTAGTTCTCTCTTCCCTGAGAAGTGTACCATTTCGCTGCTTTCAGCCAGTGCTTACCCTTCTCGCTAGCTCTGACCTGTCTCGGAAATCCTAGTCCTCAACGGATTCGCACTCTGCCACCAACTACTCCCGGTTTCCACAGCCAGATATTGAAGGCTCTCCACGGTCTGGCCCAGCCACCTTCCAACTTTTATTTCCCAGTTTCATCTTTCATTATCAATTCATTATTTAGTTTCATAGTTAAGTTCCCATTATTTAGTGCTGATTGGTAAAGGCAGTATATTTATACTTTCCTATAAATATAGGAAAGGGGGAAACATGAACTTTGAGAAAGCACCTGTTCTCAAGGAGGTTTCAAAGGAAGCAATGATCAAATTCTAAACTAGAGACTTGATGGCCCTGATGGTAGACAAGTAGAAATTGGACATCAGTGCCTCTCTCTTTCGGGAGCACAGCCCAGTGCCTTAAATATGGCGTAATGCCACATGCCTTCTGTAATGGTTTTCTTCCAGCTTGATCCATATACCCCTGGAAGCTTTTTCTTTCCTTCCAAATTTCAACTCTAGGTTTCCCCCCACCCCCACCCCCACCCCCAGAGAGCCTTCCCTCCTTCTCCCAAGCAGATTAGGCCTCCTTCTGCTCTCTCCCTCTACATGCTTTCTTTGACAATTACAATATGATATCACACCAGGGTGCAATTACGTCTTTGCCTGGCCATCTCCCCTGCTAAACTGTGGGCACCTTGAGTTTAGCACAGCGATTCTTCTCCCCTCTGTGCCTCCCAGGCCTGGACCAGTGCTAGCACCTAACTAGTACGAGTTGCTCTCTGCAAGCAGCCAGACAGTGTCAGACCTGCTAACAAAGTTAGGATGTACCTTCGGGGAGGAAATTAACAATTCAAAGGGGGAACGGCCGGCCTAGGCAAGAGATCTCCACACTTCCAGCTGATGGCGGAGGGCTGGAAATAGGCGTGGTTGCCAGAGGAAGGCTTAGTGAGATGACGTCATAAACTGCTCCACTCCAGGACTTTCTAAAACAAAACACAGGCACTGGCCTGGAGCCTACTCCTTGAAATCTGGCAACTTTGGGCAGGCTTTTTTGGGAAGAAGAGGGGTAGTATTTAGTCTACGATTTTAGAAGACAATGAAATGATGGCGGCCACCAGAAGGCAATTTCCCCAGTACTGCCATAGTAGCCTCTTGAAGTCCTTGCGACCTTGCCCTCTGGACGTTCAGATGGATGTACACACCATCAGCCGGAGAGCCGGGAGGTCTTCCTGGCACTGCCCGTGGCATCGTGCAGGGCCAGAGACTGCCGAGGCAAGAGGGAGGAAAAGGAATTGTGAGAGGAAGAAAAGCATCCCCATATTTGTAATATATGCCTTCAACCTCTCTCTCTTCCCCCCCTTCGACTCTCTCCGGTCTGAGACAGAAGACACCACAGCATCAGCTATTCTCAAAGGATAGGAGAGTGCCCCCCAAACAAATGCTCTCTGGGTACAGACAAAAAGTATTGGCTTATTCTGCTAGAATTAATACCACAACCCTTCTAACCCCCCAGGACTGACCTAGACAGCTTTGTTCTCTGGTTTAGCATACTTCTGCTCCAGCTTTTTCTCCAACCTTGGTGCAGAGTGTAATGGGGTGGAGACTAAGAAGCCAGAGGATGTTTGGGAGTAGGCACCCCAACTACAGCATTGAGAACAGCACTGGGACATAACATAGTAGGTGCTTGTATTCCTTTTTACTATGACTAGAATGTGGCCTCCACAAGGGCAGGGATTTTGCTGTTTTGTTCATTTCTGTATCCCAAGCACCTAAAACAGTCCTGGCATGTAGAAAGTGCTCGATAAATAGTTGTCGAATGGATTAGATGAATACATTTTGCTACCATCATTCCTCACAGCTTTGGAGGCCACGAAGTAATATCACTTCTAACTGTCCTCCTCCCCTCACTCCTAACAATTGGTCTCTCGTCCTCTGGTGTCCTGCAGCCTATAAAGTTGGTGCCTCGATGAAGAACATGGCTTAGGAGAAATGGCACTGTGGTGAGCACTGACTAGCTCTGTCACTACTCTATCTGTGGCCTCAGTTTCCCTGAACTATAAAATGCAAGGGTGGGAGCTCAAAAATCCAAGTATATGCATCAGCCAGGGGACTGACTGTGAAAGATACTGATCACAGACCAGATGTGAAATTAGGTGGCTTATTTGCTAGCTAAAACTAGGTTGGCTTACAGAGTCATGCTCCCAAGAATTAATTGTTCAACCAGAAAAATGTCCCCAAAAGCCATCAAAAGTAATTCTAAAAGTCTATAACTCTACTCCTGAGTTACAGTATGTTGCTTCTCCATTACCACCAATTAGATGCTTTATGACCATTTTCATTCAACATTCATGAAGAAGAGGAGTACTGACCTGAAAATGTATGTTCTCCTTCAAAGAAAGCACTCCCTACCCCTCTTAAAACCTTGAAAACCCACACACTCCATGGGGCCACAGAATGGGATGTTCATTATTGCTGCCCCGCACCTAGGAAAGAAGCAAGTTGGTGGAACAGCACATTCAATATTGATTACTTCGGTTCAGTTGAAATTATACTCAGATTAGATTGTTTACATAATAACAATTACTGTCAGAGGGAAGACAGGTACTGAAATGTGCCTGTGCGGTTGACACATGAATAATGGAGAAGCTCACACCGCATATGGTATACAAGATGAGCTTTTTTCTGGGCATCCATGAAGACACCAAGGTGAGTCCCAAATCATTATTGGTGGTAGGGCAAGTGCTAGTGAACACAGGGTTAATGGAACTCCTGTGGGACAATCTTATGTGACTTAAGCCCAGCAAAGAACCCAATCTCCATTTTTCCCTTGTCATAAGCTAAATTTGACCTATAGGATTAAGGTAATGATTTGCTCCAAGAAGCTTTCAAATCACTTTTGAAACTTTCACAGCTCTGCTCTGAGAGACATGCAATTTTCCTTCCTTAGACTCGGATCTAGGTCCTTCCAAGTTACGGTACCAGTGCCCGGTGAGACTTCAGATTCCTCAGCTTTTTATAATCCAAAGGTCCCTATCTGACCTGATCTTGGCTTATCAACATGGAAGCGGGTGTATTGGTGGTCCAAGTTTTATTCTCTGAACTCAGTGAGGTTTTATCGGGCATTTAAGCCTAGTCTAAACAGTTCTGACCTAGGTTTCTTGCACATTTGGAGATTATCAGTCCTTTCTTGACAGATTCCAATTATGTGCCCCTGGGTTTAAGAGGAAGCCATCCTATTGCTAGTTGTTGGCTTTCTAGCCTCTCTCTAACTCTCTTTCCACCTGCTCTGAATTCTGTCTAGCACCTTTTGAACATTCATTCTTTTGTTCAGTAAATTATCATTGAGCACCTACTGGGGTCATGCATTATGCATGGCACAGAAAAATATGGCCCCTGATGTATTTCTGGTTGGCTCTTCAATATTTTTATTATGTTAGTAATATATCCTCACTGCAAAACAAATAGGAAATACAGATAGGAAGAAAGAAAAAAGATAACTGGAATTTGAAATCATTTGATCATTACTTGTTCTTTCCAGATAAACAGATATCATAATACCAAATATACTATAAAAGAGCCAATACATTTTTGTTAGTTTAACTTTGTATTTAAAAATAATTATAAACTCATGGAAAGTTACGGAAATAGTACCTTTCACACAATTTCCCCCAATCATCATCTTACATAACTACGGTGTACTATCCATACCAGGAAATTGCACGTGTGTGTGTGTGTGTGTGTGTGTGTGTATGGTTCTATGCAATTTTACCACATGTAGATTCATATAACCATCAAGGAACTCCCTCATTCTACTTTATAGTTGCATTACCCCGTCTCTAATTCCTGGCTACCATCAATATTTTCTACATATCCATAATTTTGTCCTCTTGAGATTACAGAAATAGAATCATGCAGTGTATGACCTTTGGAGACTGGCTTTTTAAACTGGGCATATAATGCCCTTGAGATCCTTCCTACCTACTGCATATATCAATAGTTCATTTTTTTCTATTGCTGAGTAGTATTCTATGTTATGGATGTACCACAGTTTGTTTAACCATTGAAGGACAGTGGGGTTGTTTCTGATTTAAGCTATTACAAATAAAGCTTCTATGAACATTTGTGTACATTTTTTGTTTGACCGTAAGTTTTTATCTCCCTGGAATAAATGCCTGAGTGCAACTGCTGGCTTGGACAATAAATGCATTTTTAGTTTGATAAGAAACTGCCAAGCTATTTTCCAGAATGACTGTCTTAGAAATCCACTTTCTCCACATCCTCACCAGCATTTGGTATTGGCACCATTTTTATTTTAGCTATTGTAAGTAAAAGGCATTTCTAAAATAACAGTATCTCAGAAAGCACGGAGATAAACACAATGAAATTTAACTTCCTTACTTTAAAAAACAAAAACTAATATCTTCACTTCTAATATGCAAAATTTTATCTATAATATTTATATCAGATTCTACATCATTAAATATTTCTTTAGCTTTTCTTACCTGAAAAAAAATAATAGACAAGCTCTGTCTGGCATTGGCAACTAATTCACTCACATGTCACATTGTAAAAATACTAATTGGAGATATTTTGAAAAGTGTCCAGGGTTTTTGGGTGAATCCTAGAATACTAGTGAGCAGAACTTGGGTTCTTCATCAGTAGGATATCTCTATCTCCCATTTTGCTTGGGGCAGTCCTGATTTATGCTTGCTGTTTAGTATCCCATGTGGTTTAGCATTTTTTTTCTAGATTTTTCATTTTTTAATAAAGTATAACTAGCTGCATTAAAATAAGCTGGGGTAGATTTCAGAGGTCCCCACACTTCTTATTTCCAGCTTCTGCCAGGCCACATCTCATGGTATATAAGACGCATGTGCAGTGAACCGAGTTCTCACTGAAACCCCTGGTTATATCTCAAAGACTGCCACCGACACTCTGTCTCTCACCTCCTGACCCTTTCCATGTGATACATAACTAATCCTCTCTTTTAAGGTTGTACGCAGGGCACTCATTGATACAACAAAGAGAACTGAGATAACGTAACCAAGGGCTACCTACTCTTTCAGATCTTAGGGATGGCAGGAGAAGTTTTTGAAGTTGTTGCCCTGCTTGCCACTTGGTAGACCAGCCAGCAGTGCTATGGCCAATGTCAGAGCCAGAGAGATGCTGGGATCAATGAGAAATGTGGGACATAGGGATACCCTACTTTAACCATATGAAGAGTCTAGAGATTAAGTTTTTACATGGTGGTTTTACCATTTATTGTAAGTCTGCAACTATTTATTTTGAAAACGTGTGTTTATATTGCAATAAATCTTTTTTATAGCAATGAACTCAATAAGAGTATATTTAATAAAAAATTAAGTACTAAACGTCTGAGGAAATTGATGATGAACATGTTTCTCAGACAAAAAGTTGGTTGACATTTATCATTCTTCATGGGGATCATAGTGATATCACTGATGAGATGCCACCAGAAGACTAAATCTGCTAAGGAAGCATTAGTATCAATGATTAATAGTTATTTTAAGAAGAATGTGCTGAAAGAAAAGTTTACCACTAAAGCTTCAGGAGATGCATTTACACATCACTCTGTGAAGCATGACTTTCTGTTTAAATCACATGACTGTTCTTCTAAACACATTTCATTATATTCCAAGTTTTCTTGTGTACATAGAAAAAGTAAAACGAGATGTTATGTGTTGTCTCCATTAACAGAATCACAATTATATGCCAATGTTTTTCATCCAATTCATGGAATCAGAGTAAAGCTTTTAGATGTTAATTCTTCCACACCTGATATTACCGTGAATGCTATTGAAAATTCCATTTAAAAGTTTGAAACTAAAATTAAAATTATTGGAGTGCCTGGGTGGTACAGTTGGTTGAGTGTCCAACTCTTGGTTTCAGCTCAAGTCATGATCTCAGGGTCATGGGATCAGCCTGTGTTGGGCTCAATGAGCAGAGGATGGAGCCTGCTTGGGATTCTATCTGCAATCCCCCAACCCCAATAAATAAATAAATCTTTTTAAAAAGTAAATAAATAAATTAAATTAAAATTATTTTTGTGGTGATAATAATACAATGGACCTTGGACAATGCAGGGATGGGGGCACTGACACTCTCTGGAGTCAAAAATCTGTGCATAACTTTTCTTTTTTTAAAGATTTATTTATTTATTTGAGGGAGAGAAAGAGTGAGTGCAAGCAGGAGGAGGGACAGAAGGAGAGGGAGAGAGAATCTTCGGCAGACTCCCCATTGAGCAGAGAGCCCTAGGCAAGGCTCAATCTCAGGCCCCTGAGACCATGACCTCAGCAGAATTCAAGAGTTGGAGGCTTAACTGACTGAGCCACCCAGGTGTCCCGGTGCATAACTTTTGACTCTCCCAAAACTTAACTACAAATTGCCTAGTGTTGACCAGAAGCCTTATTGATGATGTAAACAGTCAACACATATTTTGTATGTTATATGTACTATATACTGTGTTCTGACAATAAAGTAAGCTAGAGAAAAGAAAATGTTATTCAAAATACCATAAGGAAGAGAAAATACTAGTCCTGAACTGTAAAAAATCTGTATATAAGTAGACCCGCACAGTTTAAGCCAATGTTATCCAAGGGTCAACTGTACAAGTTTTGGTGGAGCAGAACATCATGGTAAAAAACAGTGTTCTCCAGTAATGGAGCAGAAATGTATTAAGAATTAGTGTAATGTTCATATAATTTATAGTCATATCCAAACAAATTGATTCTATCAATTCTACCAAATTAGATTCTACCAATGAAAAAGCTGCAATTAACAAAATGGAACAAACATGATTACATATACATAGCTTTGCTGAACTGCAAAGCTGATGTTGAACATTCTAAATTATGCCAGCATGACACTGCATGCTTTTTTTTCTTTTCTGTCTGATATTTATAACATTTGAGAAATGCTTAAGCCTTTGAAGAACTATTGTCTATATCAACCTCTGTGCCCATTGATGACATTGAACATTTTTGTAAGCAAGTTTTCTAAATTTGGGCTGCATTTTATTCAAAATTAGTTGGAAACACTTAAAGTATTTATTGAATGGAATGCCAAATATTTCAGCTTCTGAAGGTTAATGAAATCATATTTATTGAAAACAAAGCTCACATATGAAAAGATACTGAAATGTTTTGTTATATAAGCAAGAGAGAACGTGAACAACATAGGAGAGTTAAAATGATTCTCAGATATGATTTGAAATTCTGTAATTGTGCTTTGGAATATCTCATTTTCTATGAAGTATCTTTTGATAAAATTCCTGTTTTTAACAGGATACATTTATATTCTCTACCAAAATGGAAAGAAATTTGAGAAGATCTACAGTTTTGGAACATCTAAACTTGGCAAAACATTTCAAAAGAGTCATAAATAGAGAAAACTTTATTCAATGGGTTTTTGCTTGTAAGATTATTTGTTGAAATAGTTACTCCAGGGCAAAAAGATGGCCCTTGTGAAGATATTTGAGCTAAAATATTCAATTTGAAAATGGAATATTTCATTTGAGAAAATTCAAATAAAAAATTAAATTGAAAATATATTTCCTTTAGCAAAATTTACTCTGAGCTTGACAAGTGCCTCAGCATCCGTACAGGGAGTGTTTTCTCAGACAAAAGCCAATTAAAGGTGTTAACAATTTTAAAATTTATTAACCTTAAAATGCCATCCTTAAGATGATTTTGAGTAGGGGCACCTGGGTGGCTCAGTCAGTTAAGCGTCTGCCTTCAGCTCAGGTCATGATCCCGGGGTCCTGGGATCGAGCCCCGCATCAGGCTCCTTGCTCTGCAGGAAGCCTGCTTCAACCTCTGCCTGCTGCTCCCCCTGCTTGTGTTCCCTCTCTCGCTGTGTCTCTCTCTGTCAAATAAATAAATAAATAAATCTTTAAAAAAAAAAAAAAGATGATTGTGAGTAATTATATGTAAAAATTTTACTTATAAGACCATATTGAACAAAATGTATTCATCAGAAAAATACCAATGGCATAATATTAGACAGAATATTATGAAACTGATTCAAGCACATTAATATTTACCAAGAATAATTATTCTGAAGATGCCATTTTTAAGTTCAGATAATGGATATAAATAATTAAATTTTTTCTTTCTGTACACTGCTATATTATTTTTAGTTAGAAATACTTTCATTTTTTAAGATAGTTTTTGAACAGACTTTATAGCTCTACCAGTCTAATAAAATTAACTTATAAGTTAATAAATACACGATTTTTTAAATATATAATTATTTTTAGTACCCTTGTCACTCTTAAAAGTGTCCAGATTTGAGGACGCGTGGGTGGCTCAATCAGTTAAGCGGCTGCCTTTGGCTCAGGTCATGATCCCAGGGTCCTGGGATCGAGTCCTACAATAGGCTCCTTGCTCAGCTGGGAGCCTGCTTCTCCCTCTGCCTGCCGCTCCCCCTGCTTGCTCGCTCTCTCTCTGACAAATAAATAAAATCTTTAAAAAAAAGTGTCCAGATTTGAAAAAACAAAACAAATCAAAAGTGTCCAGAATTATATGATCACTCTTTTCATAAAGAGGCATTTTCACACTGATAGTTATTGCAAAAAGTAGACAGCAGATAGTTCGATGGCTCAGTTGGCTTTGAATTAGGCGATCCTCAGACAGGGTAATGGATGACGACAAAAGACTGACAACACCAACAATGGACAGAATGTCTCTAAGGATGTCTGCCAAGTTTTGGAGGGTTCCTCATGCCTTGTGGACAAAGAGAGAAACTCCGTTAAAGGAGTGGCTCTGGCAGTCCCAAAAGAAGGGGATGTTTCTCACTGTACACAGCATAAGGGCATCAATCGTGATCTTCAGTTCTATAGAGAGTTGAAGAAAGGGACCTTAAATACTCCTTCAACCCATGTAGTCCAGAAGAGAGAGAGAGACACAGCCCAACCTTCTTCCATGATGCCCCTCTGGCTGACTGACCTTGCTTCACAGGATAATCTGACTTCAGCAGTCCAGACTGTTGGGTTCTATGGAGCCACTGAAAGATTTCTACCAGGCTGCACCCCACTGAGACAGGCTTGGCACACTGGGGGCTCATTTGTAATCTCACATAAACCTTTCCAGATTTCAAGAGCAGCAAGCACAGTGGAAAGAATATAAATGTTGACGCTAGATAGCATTTTATCAGCTATGTTCTCTTGAGCATCAGGACTCCCTATTGGTACACTGAGAATGATGATAATAATACTTTATACAAAAGAGATTAATTTGCAGCAGAGAGAATGATTTGCTGTTTAAAATACAACCATTACTACTTCCAACCCTGGGAAGGAAAAAAATTTCTTCTAGGAGTAGGTCAAGTTTTTGCCCAGCAAAATACTTTGACAAGAACCTCAAACTCAAACCCTGAGCATGGGCCATGGTTTAGAAAGTTATCAGAGAAAAAAAAGAGAATTATAGAGGGGCTAAATTTCAGATACGAACAGAAATTTGTGGGAGCTAATTAATCTTAAATTCTCTTTTATGAGCTGACCCCTGCTGTTGTTACTCTAGGCACTTTAGCAAATGTGTAGTCCATCCTATTGCCTTGTAGGAGTGGTGTTTGGGGAAATTCTCAGACAGGGCCACCTTTGTGGGCATGTAACCCATGCAGTTGTATAGTGCCCCAAGCTTAGAAAGGCCCCAGGCTTGCTTTAATGCTCTCTTGTTGCCATCTTGAAATTTTTAGTTATTTTTGACCAAGGAGCTCCAAATTATGTAGCCAGTTCTTTTCCAGAGAGAGGATCCATGTCTCTGTCGGGGTCCATGGGTCTGTTGCACAGATAAGGAAAGAGTTTCAAAAGGCCAGATATCAATGAGAATGAGAATGCAGTATGCACATGAAATCAGAGCTAACAGTAACCATAAGAATCTACCCCAATCTCGGTAACAGCATTGGATTTCCACAGAATATTAGGGCATTCAAACCTTTTATAAATTTCAAAGGTAGGGTAAGCCCAATGTTTTCTGTATTACATTAGCAATTATATATATACATATATGGAGAGAGAGAGAATAGTATATTATATGTATTTTATTATATATAATTATATATGTTAGTGGTATATGTTAGTAATATTGTATCCAACATGGCTGTTACATGGTTATGTTCAACAAATGGGTGGTATTATTGTCATTTTAGGGTCATACTTAGAGTAGTAATGAGAAAGTGTGAAAAGTATGAATACACATGTGTGCATGTGTGTACACATGTTTTGGGTGCCTCTCTAATATCAGAATTTCCAGGCCCAGACCTACAATGAAAAGAAAGTGTTATAGGAAAGTAGAAGGGTATAGGCAATGAAAGCAATACCTCTGTTTATGGAGAAATGTTTTTAACACAAATAGTAGAGTCATGGCCCAGCCTTACTGTAAACATGATTAGAGCATTTTTCCTCTGAGAACACTAGGGAACAGAATGAACTCACTTTATTCCAAACATAGGGGAGGCTGACTACTTCCTTTGGATCTTTGACCCATATCAATTTTCTTATCCTGAAACACCTTTGCTTTTCCATTCGAGGTTGAAGAAAAGTCTTGCTGATAAACTCAGCTTTCTTTGCTCCCTGATATCCTCTGGAGAGGAAAAATTAAACATCCAAAATGATGTTTTGTATGTATTTTTCACCTCCACATCTAAAGTGACATTAATGTCAAAGTTGTCCAAGAAGGGAAAACCCTTAAACCCTTGAAACAGGGATCTTCAACTTTGGGATATGATTCAGTGATGTACATGGATGATGCGGGACATTTTCTTGAGCATTAATCTACATTATACTGTCCTGAATGCATGAGAGAGTGGCTAGTGATGCTCATTAGCCTTGTTTCAGTTCTTATCCAGAAGGAGGATGTGGTAGGCAGAATTTAAGATTACCTCCTCTGACCCACATCCCTGAGCATCGGTGGGACCTGCAACTTAGACAGAATATGTCAAAGGTGATGGGACATCACTCCCATGATTATATTATATAGTAAAGATGAAGAGATTTTTTTCAGATGTAATTAAGGTCTACAATCAGTTGGCTTTAAATTAATCAAAAGGCGATGATCCTGGGTGGGCCTGACTTAACTAGGTGAGCCCTTTAGAAGAGTCTGCAGTTCAGAGGTGTTGGCTTTGAAGAAGCAAGCTGCTGTTGATTCTACGGCAGCAAGAAAATGAAGCCTGCCAACAGCGACATGAACTTGGACGAGGACCCCCAGCCTCAGGTGAGACCATACCCCCAGTTGACCCCTTAATTTCAGCTTTGTGAGACTCTGAGCAGAGAAGGCAGTTAAGCAATACCCAGATTCCTGACCCACGGAACTGTGAGATCACAAATGCATGCCATTTCAAGTCACCCTGTGTCTGGTAATTTGCAACACAAATTAAACTTAATAGAGAGGAGTAGAAAATTAGGAATGAGGGCCAAATAGGAAACCCAACCTACCAAGGAAATCATGAGCTAGATGATGATTAAAGCTAACTGGAAATGCTCAGCTGCTAAGAAGCCCAGCATGGGACTGCCTGCTTGACAGGGAAACAGAAGTGAGAAAGGCAGTAATAGATTTCTTTTCAGATATGAAGTAAACACCACCAATTGTTTGATTATCATCTGAAGCGCATCCATAATTATAGCTGGTTTTGCTATTTAAGTCCAATTTCTTTTGCAGAGTTAAGGGAAAACAGAAACATAATCTCAAGGTTATTGATCATCTTCAAAAGCCTTTATGTGTTTTAGTCAGCAATTCTGGCTCCTTTGCAATGTTTTTGAAAAATAATAGTATTTAGACCCTACTGCTCTCCCATCCAACTCTCCAATCAGCTAGAAAATCTGAAGACACTCTTTCAAAGATTTAAAGAGAACAGTGTGGGAGTCCTGGGATCACTGAAAAGCACGGTCTGATCCCTGATTTGTTATCATTCTGATGCTCAGTGGGAAATGGAATGAAGAGAAGGGGAGAGAATTGGGCTCCACTCATGTGTGGAAGCCTTGAGAAACCTTTAGTCATGTTTAACAGGTTAAAGGAAATATATGAATATATTGGAGTTTACCTAAAGCAGCTTGCCTTCTTTATGCTTTAGTTCTTGAAAAGCTGTAAATCAACTTTGTCGTCAGTTGAATCTCATTTTCAATCCATCAGGGAGCTCAATATTTGAAGGAGCTCTACAGTAAGCCAAAGTAAAGCAAATCTGGTTTTTGTAGGGTATATACTTAGGCAAACTAAGACTTCTGTTGTACTGATATGAATTTTTATATATCAAGACTTTTTACAGTTACCAAAAACTACGCTCAATTCGTTTTTGTCAAGTGCAGTGACCATAGAAACCTCTGCTGATGTGGAAGGGTCCCAGACGGGCCCTGTGGGAAGACAGAGATATGAACACAGATTGATCTGGAACACTGGAAAAAAGAAGGCTGATGGGCCATTTAAAAGCTATCTCCACCAGGAGGGCTATAGATCCCAGGGGCCTCTAGGTGGGATATGGACAGACCTCTAAATCAGGATGTTCACGAAAGTAAAGCTCAAGGTCTTAGGAGATAGTGTCTTATATTTCGCAGTCGATTCCAAGGGCTCAGGTCCTGGAACCTCAGGGTACCAGTTGTGCCAGGGGCAGCACTTGGCCGCTCTATGTCATCTGTTACCTGTAAAATGGAAATCATAAAATCCCAATTTCGTAAGATTACTGTTAGGATTAAATGCAAGAACGCAATGAAGTACGGGGTGAAGTTTCTAATCATTGTTAGCTGTTTCTGTTTGGAGCTGTAGAGGTTCCAATGATTAAAAACACTGACTAAACCTGGGGGAAAAAAAGGAAAGAAAAAGACAGCGCCAAAGGAAATAAACGTGCCACAGGGAAAAAAAAAAAAAATGCTAGTTTCTCCAGCAGGAGAATGCCTCAGGCATTTTCAGTTCAATGACTACGTACTATTTCCAATCATTATCTCATTTAGAATTACAATGAAGAATGTTGGGAATAATTAACCCCATTCTGTAGTCCCAGGAGCCTGTCATTGCAGGTAGGAAGGATTAGGTACCAGCTTTGTCAGTCCTGGCCTGCGAGCGAGCGCATTTCCCCCTGTGATACGGTGTCATCCCGCCTCTTTTCTGGCAGGTTCCGTAAATTCCCCACCCACTGCGCTGGGGCAAGGACGGTATCTTGCATTCGTCTCCTGCTTGATAACACTTTTAGAGTCATAGAATAGCAGCAGCTCTTGAAAATGCCCAGCCCTCTTTGAAAGCTCAGAAATGACAACAGCAGCGAGTGAGGGTCCCTTTAGAGCCCAGTGTGGTAAATCCTCGCTCCGCGGAGCTGCCAGCCTAGGAGCCCGCTCCCTCCTTTGTTAGGAATTCTAGTCACAAAAACCCGACAATAAAATGCTGCAGGCGCATCAATAAAGGATATAATGAAATCAAATGAGTCTTGTTCCTTACATTTACATGCAAAGTATATCAAAGGAGCATCCAGTTTGTCCCTGAGACCAACACAATGGATTCTTTGTGTGGGAGGAGAGAAGATATATGAAGCTGAATTAGGAAGCAATTCCAATTAAAAGGGCTGTGTTGAAAGCTCCCAAGACAATGCAGCCTTTGCTAGACAGTGAGCTATTAGGAGTGTCTGGCTGCTGAGGTGGCTTTATGGTAACTGGGCGGGAGCTGGGTGGAACGGAACACAGCAATACCACGGGGTCCCCGCTCCGGGTCACGCTGCCTTCCCTTCCAACTCACTCCTGTGCCACCTCGAGGATCCTAATGCCTGCCTACCGGGCCGTCCGGAGGAGTAAGAGAAAGAAAGCCTATCAGCCACTTTGGGCAGTGCGCTCTGCAAGCGTTAGCTCTTCCTGGCCGCCGGACTCACCCAGGTGACTAGTGAATGGGACCCTGGCTGGGCCAGCCCTCGGAGGCCACATGCTGTGTGCTGAAGGGACAGCTGTCCCTCGGCACAAAGGCCTCTTCAAGTCAGCGCTTTCTTTCCTAGAGAAATGGAGTTTCTCCGGTAAATATTGGATACCTGGGACATGTGCCGCTTGAATTAGCCTCCCTGTTTCCTATGCCCTTTGCATATTTTGTAGCTTTACAATCAGAGATTTGGTAGATGGCACCTCGAAGGTAGGGTTGTCTGCAATTTTTTTTTTCTTCCAGATTCTTCATTAATCGTAAATGGGACCCACCTTTTTGGAAGTGAGCACACAGGCTGCCTTATGCCACCTCAGTCTGTAGCTAAAACACCACAGCATATTTGTCTATGTGGAAAATTACATTTTCTCAATTCTTTGATTTTATTTTAAAAAAAGAAACCTAAACTGTATCATATTTCTTTTTTTGTTATGATCTTGTTTATTTATTTGAGAGAGAGAGCCAGCACGGGGTGGGGGGGGGCAGGGTAGAGGGAGAAGCAGGCTCCCCGCTGAGCAGGGAGCCCGGTGTGGGACTCGATCCCAGGACCCTGAGATCATGACCTGAGCCAAAGGCGGACCCTTAACCAACTGAGCCACCCAGGCGCCCAAATATATCATATTTCTTTTAAAAATATTTAAAGCCCACATAAATTCAGGGCTGCCATGCTGGGCAATATCAATATCCCCTAGAGCGGAGGCCCGCAAGGTGTGGGAGGTGAAGTGGGAGTAGGGTTCCAAGTGAGGCTAGGATGGGCGTGGGGAAAGGGACAGATAGGTCCTCTCAGGCCGAGCTGGAGAGAGACAGGAAACAGTGACTTCCTGTAATTCCGAGGGAAAAGTGTACATTGTCAGAAACTCTTTCCTGGGCTCACGCTGCCGTCTCTCTCCTGTGGCCACAGCCCGATACAGGCCAGAAAGGCCCAGGAGGTGGATCCGAGCCCAGGGCCTGGTGGGCGTAACATTCTGGCTCCTGAGATGACAGGATGCTGGCCAGATGGCAAGGCAAGACTCAGGGAACTGAGCTGGCCCCTGGAAACTTCTAAGGCCAAGGTTCCACTTCTAAGAGAATCAGGTGATTCAGCCTTTGGCTGTCCTCCCTTACTGGTTCACTAAAGTGCCTCTTGAGTTTCCCTTAGCACAGAAGTACCAGAAATTCTCAGTTTTGTAAACTTAATGTCATTCTTCATCTACCTTATTAAGAGGGTAATAATTTCAACTGGGAACATAAGTTGGAGGAAGTTTGAAGCATAAACTGAACACCGGTAAAACTGTGGAATGTAGGAGAAATTCAAAATCAAAAGAAACCACTGAAGGTTGTGAGAGACATGAGGTGCCTGAGGACCCTCACACCGTAGTAGGAACAAAGGAGAGAAAATAGCACGGTCCCCATTACAATTAGTCACTCTACAAAGCATAGGATATGTACCTGGATGCTCATTTCAAATATGAGTCCTATTATCAAGAAGATGTAAATGGGCCTAAATCACAGCACCTCTTGTGGGAGAAAGCCCTGAGGAATAACAGCATGAAGCCGTCACTCTTGCAGTGACATTTTAAAACAACCAGTCATGAGGAAGGAAGGGGAAGAGGCAAGGAGAGGCTACAAAAGGGGCTTTATTGCCATTTGTAATATTGGATTTCTTTAAGAAAAAGGACCTAAAGCAAGTACGGCAAAATGCTAAATATTTGTTATATTTAGGTGGTGAGTCACAGGTATTGGTTGTGTTGCTCTCTGCACCTGGCTGAATGTTTAAAAGTATTTCAAAATATTTTTAAACAATTGTGTAGATTTTGAAGGAAAAGCAACAGAGTTTTTGGCAACCAAAAAGGGAGCAGCAGTCTTTGCGAAGCACAGCACAATAAAAAGCAAATAAAGTAAGCGAGGAGTAGCTCAAAGCTTCCTTTGAGGTAGGTTTTCAGAATGACTCTGGAAGGTGCAGTCCATGTAAAGAGAAAACCTTTCTGTCTCCCTTTGATGTGGCCAAATGTGTTTTAAGTTAAAGGAGCCGAAGGCCTGGGCTGGTGGCCTGTGTGGAGGGAAGCCTCCCCTGAACTCACCAGGAGCAGCTCCACACACTCCTCCTGACTTCAGTGAGGTAATGAAATGTCATTTTAAATAATCTAACAAATATGCAGTAACAACAAAACAGTGGTTTGGATACGAATTGGTTTAGACCAAATAGGGATGAAATCGGAAGTAACTTTGAAAACACCCCTTTCTAAAAAACGTAGGCTGGTGTAACCAAGAAAACACGGTCCATATACAAATTCAGAATTAGATTGTTGGGGTGCCTGGGTGGCTCAGTCAGTTAAGCACCTGCCTTCAGCTCAGGTCATGATCCCAGGGTCCTGGGATCGAGCCCCGCATTGGGCTCCCTGTTCCGCGGGAAGCCTGCTTCTCCCTCTCCCACTCCCCCTGCTTGTGTTCCCTCTCTCACCGTGTCTCTCTCTGTCAAATAAATAAATAAAATCTTAAAAAAAAAAAAATAATAATTGGATTGTTATGTTTCTTCATGAGGAAAGAAAAGAAACAATGCATCAAAGCAAAGACGAGAAACCCAGATAGGGTGGACGACTTCGGTGCGCAAGCTAATCATGAGGGTGCCTCCCAAAGCGGGCTTATTTAGCAAATGTCGTCTGTCAGGCCAGCCGTTGTCCATCGTCAGGCGCAAGGCCGGACTGTAAACATTTTCCCTGCACAGAAGGCGGCTGCTGTGAGGAAAATGAAATCTGAAAAACCATAAAGTGTGGATTGTGGGGAACTAGTAGTTGTTTGAGATCTTCAGTTCATTTACTTGTGATGAAAATTTCAGGGTGTAAGTGACAAATTAAGAATAACATCAACAATCACCTTTACTCATGAAAAAGCCCTTTCTCAAGTATTTCTTTGACAACAGCAAAAGAGACTGTCTTTTTTTTTTTTAAGATTGATTTATTTATTTATTTATTTGGGAGAGAGAGAGAGAGAGCACGCACGAGTGGGGCGGGGGGGGGGTGGGCAGAGGGAGAAGCAGACTCCCTGCTGAGCAAGGAGCCTGACACCAGGCTCCATCCCAGGACCCTGGGATCATGACCTGAGCTGAAGGCAGATGTTTAACCGACTGAACCACCCAGGGGCCTCAAACGAGACTATCTTACCTGATGCTTATCTGGCACGTGTCTAGATTTAAAATAAAATCCATTATGAAAAAAAAAAGAGAGACTACCTTAAATTAGTTTTTCTCTCTCCCCCGAATTGACCATATAAGAGGGAGATAGAGTTAAGTAAAACTTCCCCTGACATGGCACTGCACACCCTGTCAGTTTTTAGTGTCTTTTCCATAGTCGTGACCCTCATAGAGATCGTGAACTGCTGAACAAGAACACTGGTGCTATTTGAACCCACAATCCTATATTAACCTAATTTTCAACACACCATGACTCTGAGAAGTGAACACAAATTGCTGGGAGCTAAACCCAGTGTACATGTTTCCAGACACTAGAGACTAAATGTGACTCATCCTTCCAAAATTACCTAAGACTCCGATAGGAAGTGTTTTTGTTATTTTTTTCTAAGTAATTTTAAAGCCTATCTAAAACAAACGTGGAGGTTGTGTTTCTTAGGATGCTTTGGGTTGCAAGTAACAGATATCAATTTAAGTAGGCGAATACACACAATGAGAATGTTTATAAAGATACAGGGAGTCTGCCAGACCTGAAAGGCAAGATCACATGAGACCTCAGGAGACGCTAACATTAGGAAGTCCTCTCCTTTCCTCTCTTGGAGAAATGGCTTCATTCTTCCTAAAAGAAGGCTTTCTTTGCTATTCAGTTCTCATGATGAATAAGAAATGGCCATCAGTATCTTGCAAGTTCATACATTTTAAAATACCAGTCATCCAATTGCTGGCTCGTCTCTTAACTCTCCCTTTCACACACAGACACACAACTATCGTCATGGGTTCTCTCAGCCGATTCCAAATGCGTAGTTTAGGCATGCTCTCTGGTACAGCTTAAATCAGGTATTTATGGCCAGCAGGGCAGTTACACAGCTGCCAGGAGTGAGGCCAGCAGTCTCCACAGAAGAGGAATATGGCAAACTACATTCACTACACATAACAGTAACAGAGCAGAACACCTTCATGCAAAAATATTCATTGAAGACCTCCTCTGTGCCTGACACTCTTTTAGGCTCTGGGGATATGAGAATAAACAACAAAAAAGGCAAAGCTCTTACTCTTGGAAGTCTTACATTCCACTGGGGGGAAAACAGTAAGCAAACGATCAATAAATAGCTAATGTATCAGATGGTTAATAAGTGCAATATATGGTTGTAGTTGTGTTTAATAACCAGCTTCCTGGAAGGCATTGGACCATTTCCGTAGTGTGAATACTTCCACCATGGTCAATTTCAAGCTAACAATGTGATGTCACTGATCTTGTATTTGAGAAAAGACATGCAATCATACCCTATTGTAGAGTAGCTTCACTATACAGATAGATAAAAGAGACATAAATACCCTCAAGAGCATAGACAAGAGTAGAATGTAATAAATAACCAGGAAGTGATGAATTTTGAGGATTTATTACCTTTTAAAAATATAGTTCATTTAATTGTAAGTTGAATAATTTTTAATGATGGCTTTAATGACTGGCTCACAAAATTCCTGAAAATTTAATAATCAGCTCTCACAAGCCAATATGGGCCAAATCCAAGACACTACTGGCAATAAAGAAAATAAGGCAGGGTGAGGGTGGGTGTTCCAGTTATCTATTTCTGTGTAACAAACCACCTCAAGACTTAGTGGTTTGTAATAAGAACTGCTCTATCCATCTCACAGTTTTGGGGGCCAGACATTTCGGCTGGGCAGTCCTTCTACTCAGTAACATCAACTGGCAGACGGCCTAGTGTTTAGGGTCCAAGATGGCTTTGTTCATGTGTCTGGTATCATGGTAGGGATGACTAGAAGGCTGGGCTCAGCTGGAACTGTTGACTGGAGGACCCATAGATGGCCACTTCAGCTTCGTGGTCTCAAATAATAAAACCTAGGACACCCAGAGAAACTGTTCTAAGAGGCAGGGAGTAGAAGCTGCCAATCCCTTAAGGCTTGGGCCTGGAAACTGTCCCAGCACCACATCTGCCATATTATATTGCTCAAAGCAACCACAGAACCTGCCTACATTTAAATGGACAGAGACCCTCTCTCTCAGCAGGAGGAGTATCAAAGAATTTGGGGCCATCTTTAATCCACCACAGATAGAGAATGGTAGTGGTAAAGGAGCTGTGCTATTTTAAATATGACGGTTGGGGAACACTTTTCTACTAATGTGACTTTTTTTTCCCTGAAAACTGAAGGCAGTGAGAAGTGAGCTGTATGAAGAAATGAAATGCGCATGCGATTTTTGAGTCCAGCTTTTGGCAGCCAATTCAGACTAAATCCTCAGACCCAGCTCTACTCTAAGGATATCTCAATGGAAAAGTTTGAGAAGCACCAGTTGGATCAGCTGCTTCATTCCCCAGGTGAAGGAAACTGAAACCCAAAGAACTCAAGCATTTGTTCCCAGGCACCAAGCAAGGCCATGCTAGCTGGTAGCAGAACATGACTTGAGCCTCGCTCCTCTACCCAGATCTCCTATTTAAAAGTCTAGTGCTTAAAAATAAAGGAAGGTAAGATAAAGTAAAGTAAAATAAAATAAAATAAAAATAAAATAGTCCATTGCTTTTCCTACAACTCTTTTTTCTTATTTTTACAAAACTCCTTCTAAATCACCGTTATCACATGATTTAGCATTTGATACTTTTCTATTTTAACCACACATATTTTATATCATCAGTGAGAACATAAACTTCTTGAGGAGACTTACTTTTATATTTCCCCAGGGCCACTGCACTGTGTATAATCATGCAGTTTGGACCCTGCACAGGAAATCTGACCGGCTTGGGGAGGGGGTTGAATGGGACCGTGCACTTGGCCTGCGAGGTTGTGGGCTGTGGGGCTGGGCTGCATTGTCCCAGAGGAACAGGCATCTTTTTCCAGTGCCTACGAAGAAGAGGCAGATAGAAGCCCTGTCCTTCTCTTGCAAAGCGCCCATTGCCTATTATAGCGATAGGCACACAGAAAAGGATTCTGGGGTGGAGGGAGGGGGTGGGAGTGGAGGGAATGACATTCAGATTCCTCCCAAAGCATTCTTATGGGTGTGCTTTGATTATCTATTGCTGGGTAACAAATGACCCCAAACCTAGCACACACACGTGGCCTCCCTAGGTAACTTATGTTTCCCACAGCACGGCGAGAGCTCTGAGAGGGATCACCTCAGGAGGATGTCCAGAGAGCACGCCTTCCGAGAGAGACCCAAGTGGAAACAGCAGGGCCCGCTCAGCCTAACCTCAGAAGACATGGGCATCACCTCCACAACATGTAACTGGCTGCAAGCGAGTCGCCCTGGCCAGCTTAGATTCAAGGGCAGGGTAATGGGACTCTGCCTCTTGACAGTGACCTTGCAGATGAGCATGTGGGATGTGAGATGATAGGGCTATCTCTGGAAGATGCTACCTGCCACGGGACTCATCTCTTCAATAACCCACTACCACAAAGGAGATGGAGCAGTAATTAAGGGATAGAGCTTCTCAAAAGTCCCCATGACGCTTGTGGTAAAGGGCCATCGGGGACAGAGTTCAGATGGACTGCTTTCTGAGCACCTGAGTCTTCTACGTCTTGGTCAGGGATGAGCTCAGGGCAGGCGACCCGGGCAGCTGCTTCCATGCCCCAGCTGCTTCTCATCCTTGGCTGTGGTGGTTCTGCCACCAGGAAATTCTACAGACCAGCCTGACAACTTGAGCTTTGCCTCTTTTTCAGTGTGTGGGTCACCAACTAACCGTCAAAGTTACCAGGCTCATTCCAGAGCCAGATGTTATGAACAGATGTGCAAAGAAAGCAGTTCCCTTATTACATCTTTTTAAGCTCGCTGATGCTATAAGATGCCTTTTTAGTCTAATTCAGGGTTGGACACCCCTGGCAAAGCAACTGTAGCCATTTCCTCTATTTTAGTACACATGAAATAGCCAGCCATGACCTCAAGCCCTTTTCTTCTTAACTAATTGGGTGGCCTTCTGCAGCTGGGCGATGGAAACCGAGGAAGTTTCAAATGGAAGGTATACACATTTTTATTTTTTTCCAAAATTATACTGATATATTTATATATCATTTCTTCAGTTCTGAAATGTATTCCTTCCATCCCATCCCATGCCACTATTCCTCTCCATTCACATAAGACTTCCTTATGTGGCATAAGCAAGAAAGCAAGGAGACACCACCATCCATAATCGCAAGTACACGACAGGGTTCGCATTCTGTTTCTACCCCATCCACTCCACCTGGACCTCAGAGCTGGAGGATTTGCGGGAAAGCAGAGCAGAGCTACCATTTAGCTACAGTGTCACCAAATAGCCTCCTCCTTCCCCCTCTGTTCTGCTGCCCTGGAATCTCTCCAGCTGTGCTGTCTGCAAAATGAGCTGTCACCACATCAGATCACAAGTGGGAGGGAGCTGCGTGCTCACAAAAGAAACCCTCCCGGTGGGGCTAGGATTCCTTTCCTCTACCGAAACAGTTAAATGCCCAGAAACAAACTACTTTTATTATTCAACTTAAACATAAAATTTCACTGTTTTCAGTCTGCCCAATAACATCTGTTAAAATGAGAAAGCGCTCTCACCCCTTCCCCTGCCCCCTCCTCCCCCACCAAGATGACCGTGTATGTCCAAAGTTGCAAAGGGGTAAGACTGAAATCAAGTGTGTTTAGGAAAAGAAATATTTATGAAAGGACATGACAGTTATGATCAACTATTTGTAAGGAATGAGACCTTTTCCATGGCTCTGCTGAGTGCCCGGCCCGGTGGTATGTCCAGGGCTGCCAGAGTTCTATGTGAGAGAGCTGACGGCAGCCACACGCAGCTCTCAGGGGCTCTGACGGGGCCTGGAGCACTGACAGGGTGCGTGGGCTGCACGAGTCGGTAAGAAATAAAGCACGGAAGTAACTTGGCTTTGTGACTGACACAAAAACTCCTTTCCAGGGTAACAAGGTGACCCCAGAGTATGGCCGCATTCCTCCCGCCCCCCTAGCCTGAAAAGATGCAAAAGGCAATAAGCCAAGGCTCTTGGCCCTTCGGACCTGCAAGTTCCTCCAGGGCTGGTGAATCCACTGAACTTCACATCCATTAAATCCATTAGAGACGGAGGCACAGAGCGGCCAGATCTGCTTGTATCTGTGACCATGTATAATGGCTAATTTTACATGTCATCTTGGCTGGGTCATGGTACTCTGTAAAATACCAATCTAGAGGTTGCTGTGAAGAGATTTTTTAGATGTGATTAACATGTAAATCAGCAACCTTTTTTAAGTTTTTCATTTCAATTTCAGTTAACATAGAGTGTTATATTGGTTTCAGGTGTACAATATAGTAATTCAGTAGTTCCATACATCACCTGGACCTCATCATGACAAGTGGGCTTCTTAATCCCCATCACCTGTTTCACCCAGCCCCCTCTGGTAACCATCAGTTTGTTCTCTATAGTTAAGAGTCTGTTTCTTACTTTGTCTCTCTCTCTCTCTCTCATTTTTTCCCTTTGCTTATTTGTTTTGTTTCTTAAATCCCACATACGAGTGAAATCATGTGGTATTTGTCCTTCTCTGACTGACTTATTTCATAAATCAGCAAACTGAGTAAAGTCGATTACCCTCCATAATATGGGTGGGCCTCATCCAATTTAGTTGAAGTACTTGAGGGAAAAGACTGAGGTCCCCCAAGGACCTCAATTTGGTCAGTGTGACATATGTATTGTATTAGTTTTCTATTGCTGCATAACAATTTACCAAAACTTAGTGGCCTAAAACAACACACATTTATCACCTCACGATTTCTGTGGGTCAAGAGTCCAGGCACACAGCTTAACAGGGGTTTCTGCTCAGGTCTCACAAAGCTGCAGTCAAGGCGTCTTCTGGGCTGCATTCTCATCCAGCAGCTTAATTGAAGAAGAACACACTTCCAAGCTCATTGAAGTTGCTGGCAGAATTTACTTCTTCGTGGATGTATGATGAAAGGCTTGAGGGCACCCTCGGGCCCCAGGGGCCACTCACAGTTCTCAGAGGCCATCCTTAGTTCCTTACCACGTGGGCTTCTCCAACATGATCACTTCATCAAGCATGCAAGGAAAGTCTCTAAATCCAGTCTGCTAAGATGGAATTTTAAATAATGTAATTGCAAGAGTGACAGCCAATCACTTTTTTTTTTTTTTAAGATTTTTAAATTTATTCATTTGAGAGAGAGAGTGAGTGAGAGCATGAGCAGGGGGGAGGGGCAGAGGGAGAGGGAGAAGCAGAATCCCTGCTGAATGGTGAGCCCGACTCAGGGCTCGACCCCAGGACCCTGGGATCATGACCTGAGTTGAAGGCAGACACTTAACCTCCTGAGCCACCCAGGTGCCCCCAGCCACTTTTAATATTCTATTGGTTGGAAGCAAACCATAGTTCCTGCCCATACTTAAGCAAGGGGATTACACAAAGGAGTGAACACCAGGTGGCAGAGATCATTTGGGTCACCTCAGATTTTGTTTACCACACGTATACACCATCACTAAAATCAAGATTAAAATCACTCCCAAAAGTTTCCTTGTGCTCCTTGGCAATCCATCTCTCCCTCTACTCTGTCCTCAAGCTATCACTGACCTATTTTCCATCACTGTAGATTAGTTTGCATTCTTTAGAATTTTATATAAATAAACTCATACAATATATATATTCATTTTGTCTGGCTTCTTTCACTCAGCTTAATTATTTTGAGATTCAGCCATGTTGCTCTGTGTATCCATAATTCATTCCTTTCCATTGCCGAGCAGCATTCCATTGTATGGATGTATCACAGTTTGTTTATCTACTCATCTGTTGATGGACATTTGGCTTTTCTCCAGTTTTGAGATATTACAAATAAAGCTGCTATGTACATCCATGTGCAAGTTTTTGTGTGGACATATGATCTCATTTCTCGAGTAAATGCCTAGGAGTGGAATGTTGGGTTCCTACAGTAAGTGAATGTTTAACTTTTTAAACAGCTGCCAAAGTGGTTGTATCACTTTTACATTCCTACCAGTAGGGTATGGGAGTTCTATTTTTTTGCCAGCATTGGTGTAATCATCCTTTATAATTTTAACAAATCAAATGGTTGTAAAGTGATACGTAATTACGGTTTTAATTTGCATTTTCCTGATGAGTAATGATGTTGAGCATTTTTCCATGAGTTTATACCTTATATCTTCTTTTGTGAACTACATTTTTAAATTGGATTTTGTATCACTGAGTTATAAGAATTCTTTGTATATATTGAGAATAAGCATTTTGTCTGCGTATGTGTCACCATATCCAAGATGGCTCTTCCCCCTGTCACGTCTGCTAGTGCTGGAATATCCAGTATGGCTTTCTCATTCACATGTCTGGAACCCAAGCTGGGAAGGCTGGAATAGTTGGGACTGGACAGGCGTCACTCTCTTCATGCCCTCTCCATTAATGGCTACCTTGGGTTTTCTCACAGTATATTGATTTCACAGTGGCTGAACTTCTTATGTTGTGGTTGGATTCACCTAGAGCAAATATTCCAGGAGACCAAGGCACGAGCTACAAGGCTTCTTGTGACCTAGACTTGGAAGTCAAAGAATACTACTTCTGTCGCATTCTATTGGTCAAAGTTCCAGGTGAAGAGAATTAGACATCACCTCTCAATAGGATATGTAACGAAGAATTTGTGGCCATAGAATCTCACACACCTGGTATAGAGATCTCTACATTAGTATAAGCTGCCAACTTATCCTCAATTGTTCAATTAAACTCACTGAAATCATTAAATAACCCTTGATAGTGAAACTGATAGTTTTCAAAGTGCTTGTATATATTTTATCTCAGGGTATCCTCAGAAGAACCTTTGAGTTAGGCAGGTAGATACTAATCTCTCCATCTTAAATGAAGTTGCTAAAGTCCAGGGATATTGATGGCTTGTTCAACAGAGTAAATTCAGAACTAGATCCCAAAATCTTTGGCCTCTAGTGCAGTATTTTCTCCACCATGTCACACTGTTTCTCCTTAGGCACACAAATTCTTCTAATAGAACAAGTCCCTTCTTTCCTAGGAATATGAGGTTTGTAGTAGCTTCTAGTAACTAATGAATTATTTGTTAATAGATTTTCCAGTAGGAAGAGATGTCTATTTAAATAATTACGTACTATGCAGTTAACTCGTATAAGAGCCATGGGTTCTCTAGTTGTAAGGAATAAATGAGGGGACTTAAAACTGCACCTCTGCTCAATGGCATTATTATGCAGGTGATTAAGAAATAAAGAAGTCAGGGGCGCCTGGGTGGCTCAGTCGTTAAGGGTCTGCCTTCGGCTCAGGTCATGATCCCAGGGTCCTGGGACGGAGCCCTGGGCTCCCTGCTCTGCGGGAAGTCTGCTTCTCCCTCTCCCACTCCCCCTGCTTGTGTTCCTGCTCTCGCTATGTCGCTCTCTGTCAAATAAATAAATAAAATCTTTTTTAAAAATTTAAAAAAAGAAATAAAGAAGTCAAAATTTTATTTGTTGACACAAAAAGGAATGATAGTCCACTGTGAGAAAAGCAAGTTGCAGTGCCATATGTGAATACACACGTGTACACACACACACACAACACACAGTTACATATACACACATATACATTTTTTCACACATACATTTGTTAGTATATGCACAAAAATCACCAGGAAGTTTATACAACTGCTAATAATGCTGTATCTTGAAGATTCTGGACTATGTGAATTTGAGTATACATTACTCTTGAAAGAACAATAAAGAACATTTTTAAACTCTTCAATCCTTTCAGAAATACATTATAATTATTAGATTTGAAGCATCTTCACAACTTTCCTAGTAGTGAATAGGTATAAGCATAAACAAATAACAAATAAAACTTTAGATGGTATCATATTAAGGGCAGATATTCTATATTTGTTGATTCATCCCCCAACAGAAGTTACTGTGAAAGTGTCTTTTCAGTACTCAGCATTGGGAAATGTGTTCTTAAACAGAACAGTGCAATAACAGTCTTTGAGCTAAACATAATTGGCTTCCAGAAACTCACTGGTTTGGAACTCAAAAGTGATAGAGGTAATTCTTTCCAAACTAAGAAGTGATCTTTTTTTTTTTTTTTTTTTTTTCCAGATCTCAAAAGGCAAATAAACAGTGAAGGAAAAAATAAATCAACTGGGACATATATACACCTGCACACATATCAAATCTCACCTAAAAAGATATTAAATTATTTAGAAACTCTGAATCAAAACCCTCCTAAATCAGTCAGAGAAGGACCTACAGGATTGGCAAAGTTATGAGAGTAAAATGGAGTAAAATTTCTTTCTTATGTGTCTTCAATTTCAGAATAGGGTAGAAGTCCAGAGCAAAAGGTCAGGGTCTAGATAGGAATGCCATCTGTGGGACAGCTGCTCCAGATCAGAGCATTCTGGATCAAGCCTGGAGGGGTGTTATCCAAATTGGTTGGAACATGAATGGCCGGGATTGAGATCTAGAATCATCGTGGGTGGATACCAAACACAAACCTGGTAAGAAGGACAGAAAACCAATGATAATGACAGCACCTGCCATTTTTTGAGTTACAGTCATGTTAGACCGTTTTTATATGTTATCTCACTTATCGCCCACAACCTCCTTGCAAACGAGACACCATACCTTCTTCAGATGACAACACAGACTCAGAAGGGTTATATGCCATACCCAGAACCACAATGCTAATAAGTGACAGAGTCAAAATTCAAGCCCAGATCCTGCTCGCCACAAAGTCTATGATCTTTCTAGCATGTTAACCTGTAGAAACCTAAAGGATTCAACAGAAATGTATGAGAATAGTAAAGTCGGGCACCATGAGACGCAAGAGAGGTGAGCCAAAGTGCCAGATCAATCAGGTCTACCTGTTCTGGACTTCCCTTACCAACAGTGGCTATTCTGGGTATGTCCCTTTCATATATCTGGTGCATGCTGTGAGGTGGGTGTCATGCCTTCACTGAGTCATGGGGTAGATAGATTACAATGAATGCGATGGCGCTTGAAGGCAGCCAGAGCAGCTCTGCCAAGTGTCGGGTTTGATGTAAAGAGTAGAGAGAAGTGGAAGAAAGAGGGTGCCAGAGTCAGTGACTGAATAAATAAGCATTAGCTCCAGGCTCTGTCTGGATGAGTGTGAGGGTCCCTTTCCTAGAAGGAGAATCGCTCAGAACAATGTGATGAGAATCCATGGAACCTGACCAAGCAGGAAAACCAAGTGGAAAAGTGTGTTTCAAGAAGGAAATCATGGGGTGCCTGGGTGGCTCAGTCGGTTAAGCATCTGACTTTCGGCTCAGATCATGATCTCAGGGTCCTGGGATCGAGCCCTGTGACTGGCCTCCCCACTCAGAGGGGAGTCTCCTTGTTTCTCTGCCCCTCCCCCTACTCATACTGGCTCTCCCTCTCTCTCACTCGAAGAAATAAATAGAATCTTTTTTAAAAAAAGAAGAAGAAAATCATTAGCCTATCAAGTGCAAAAGATAAGCTTGAGGAGCACTGAGATCAAGCCCGGGGTTGGCCATGAGGACAACACAGATGACCCTGACAGGGTAGATCAGGGCCTTTGTGGGTACAAATTAAATTACAATGACCTGAGGCAGGAGTGGAAAGTCCTGAAATAAATGTTGGACTTTGTTGAGCATAGTGACCAGAAGTAGATGGCCAGCAAGTCAGAGGCAGGGGATTGGTTTTGGATTAGAGAAATTGCAAAGGGAGTTATAGATGAGGGAGAAGGTGGGAGGAGCTTCAAAGATGCAAGCCAGAGGAGTGCATTGATTGGTGGAGGGTGGTCCCAGGAGAGTGCAGAGGGACAGGTTTCTGCACATTGAGAGAATCTTTCCTTAAAGGGGAGAGAGGAGAAAAGCAAGACTGATGATAAAGCAGACACTTCAAAGGAGTTGTAGGCATTTCCTATTGGTGGTTAATGGATTGCATGAAGGATAGACTTAATTCAGGATTAAGTCTTGCAATGCAAGAAAAAGGCAGGCAATAGTGGACATGAGTTCAAGTTCCTAGGCTTGCCTCCTACTAGCTCTGTGACCGTGGACAAAATTTCTGAGCTTTGCTTTGCTTGCCTTTAAATTGGGATGATTATACATGTCCTGCCCCCCGTAGTGTGCTGGAGCCAGCTTGTACCAACTACCCCAAACCAACTGTTAAATACTGAGAAATTCAGAGCGGTTAAGTCATTGGTGGTTTAGAACTGGCTGTCGTGGCAGCTTTTACACCACGGGAACAGGCAAAATGTTATAAAGCAGGGCTTCCCTCTCCCTTCCTAGGGTTTGCCACCATACCACTGGCTGTTTCTCTTACGCGAGGTCTTGTCAGGCTGGGATGAGAGACCAGTTGTGAACACCCTCTGCAAGTAACAAAGTCCTATATAATGTAAAGGGTTTTTATCATTCATATGAACCAGCGTGGCAGCATGAGTTGTCATATATTCATCAGAGTTTTATTTTCTGTCTCCCTCCTCTGCCCACCTACCCGCCCACCATTCCCAGCAGACAGGCTTTAGTACTTCCTTGTCTTGGCAACTTTTCCAGAGCAGGAAGCAAAAGTGCTTGAGAGCAATGCTCTTCCAGTCTTATTAAAGGACTATACTTGCCAAAAGAGGTCATATTGAGTAGGAAGGAAAATGGGAACATCACAAGGCTTCAAGGGGAGATCTGGAAGAAGAGATTCCTGGTGGACCAGGAAGGCGAGAGGGCTGTGGATTCTCTAGAAAGAAGGGGCTCCCGCCTGGCTGCCTAATAGCCCCTTGGGAGGCACAAGGCCTCAGGAAATGTCTGTAC
Organism: Halichoerus grypus; assembly: GCF_964656455.1. Taxonomy (NCBI): domain Eukaryota; kingdom Metazoa; phylum Chordata; class Mammalia; order Carnivora; family Phocidae; genus Halichoerus; species Halichoerus grypus. The sequence continues at coordinate 111,596,020 of NC_135719.1, read as the reverse complement.
GGTGGCTCTACAAAACCCACTGGGGGGGCGCTTCTTAGACTCCCCTAAATATCAAGCCGCACAAGACCACAGTCAACCACGCGTGGTTTCAGTACACACGGCAGGAAATCCTGCCAGCAGAGGGCAATAGTATTCCTTTCCCAGGGGAGTCGTCCATGCAGTCATCCATAGGGCCATCACGACCCTTGTTGGTTTCCCAGGGTTCCAGAGCAAGGAAATGAGGGATCCTCCCTGGCTTGGGACACCTGTGCCATACAGGAGACAATATCTCTTGTAATAACTCCATAGGCACATAGCTGCCAGGGTCCCCTCCAGGGACCTGGCCAGTTTCAAGAGTCTCTGCTCTCAGTTAAGCCCAAAGCTATGGCTTCCTCTCAGGTATCCAGTTCCCCCAGTCTAGATACCATTTACCGCGAGGGGTCATCTTTGCCAAAGTTACTCTACCGAGTAATAACACAGCTGAAACAGTGCTTTTGTCAGGTTTCCAAGGGAAACAGAAAGTAAAAGTCTCAAATAGAAAGGGAGAGTTTTTTAAAACCCCAGTAGAGACCTTGGACATAAAACATAAAGGGCATCCTGCTGGTGATCAAACAGAAGTCTTGTCTCCCAATCCCTGACTATTCCACTGACTGCTAACTCAAACCCCACAACAACTATAGTGAAAAAAAAATCCCCTTCACCTCTCTATATAGCTCAGGTTACAAGTGCAGTAAGAATTTATTCATATCACCCCTGAGAGTGAACCAGTTAACATTTGCAGAGCAGGCCAAAGATGAAAGATATATTAATAGCAGTACCAGGCATGCACTGAGCGCTGCTTCCTCCTCTGGGCACTTAGCGATCACAAACCATTGTTTGCAAAGTATTATCTGTCCACCTCCAGTGCAAACAATCTCCATGTTATAAGGGAATTCTAATCCCAAACTATCTTGTCAGTGAAAACATTGCTTTTCAAGACATGGCATTACGCTGAGTTGTCCTTTTAAAGGATTAATGAGGCTCCCAGAATTTGAAATAACTGAATGCAAGGACCACTTTTAATATGTATCATGTGAAGGATTTTTTCTTCTTAGAAAAAAAATTTTAATTGTAGAAGTAACACAGCAGTGTAGACTCAATGTAAAGAAAAATTCAAATAATACATTTAAAGTAAAAGTCTTCCTGGCCCGCTGCTCACCAACTTCCCTCCTCGGAGGTGACAAGGATATCAATTCGTGGTGCATCCTTCCTTCCCTTTCATTCTACATTAATCAGGGTTTGAAGTACTTCTTTTCGCTCTCAGTAAAATCATTACAGTGTATGTTTTAGTCAGTTTGGGCAGCTATAACACAAGGCCATAGACCAGGTGGCTTAAACAACAGAAATACAGTTCTCACAGTTCTGGAGGCTGGAAGTTCAAGATCAGGGTGCCACCACGGTTGGGTGAGGGCTCTCTTCCAGGTTATGTCTTCACATGGCCTTCGGTGGAGTGAGCATACAAAGAGAGAGAGAGAGCACGAGAGAGAGGTCCCCTGTCACCTCCTCTTTCTATGAGGGCTCTAATCCCATCATGAGGGCCCCACTCTCATGGCTTAATCTAACCCTAATTACCTCCCAAAGACCCTACCTTTTCCTAATACCATCCTCTTGGGGATTAGGATTTCAATATATGAATTTTGGGGGGACACACACATGCAGTCCAAAACCATTCGTATTCTGTATTTCCTTAGAAACCATTAGATAGCCAGAGAACCCTCTGGAAAGTTTATCATCCCCCTTCTGCCATATGAGGACACAAGGAGAAGTCTGCAACCAGGAGAGGGCCACTGACGGTGCTGGCACCCTGATCTTGGGTTTCCAGCCTCCAGAACTATAAGAAATAAATTTCTGCTGTTTATTTTATTTTTTATTTTTTTTAAAGATTTTATTTCTTTATTTGAGAGAGAGAGACATAGCGAGAGAGGGAACGCAAGCAGGGGAGTGGGAGAGGGAGAAGCAGGCTTCCCGCTGAGCAGGGAGCCCGATGCGGGGCTCAATCCCAGGACCCTGAGATCATGACCTGAGCCGAAGGCAGATGCTTAACGACTGAGCCACCCAGGTGCCCCAAATTTCTGCTGTTTATTAAAAAAAAAAAAGCAAGCAAGCAAGCAAGCTATCATCACGAAATGTTAATAGCTTCAAAATTAGCTACACACCTGTTAGAGGAACCAAGAACTTGTTACTTTCCCCTTAACAGGAGATGTCTATGGTATAGGCAAGGAACACGGTCCAGTAGCTTCGCTCTATAAACATTCTCAGCATCCCTGAGCAGTTCCAGCAGCCCCAGGAACCTCCTGTGACAAGTCTGGAGAAAGCTGGCATTTCCAGGCGGTGCCGTGCAAGCTCCAGAGTGTGGAGAATAATGTATTCAGCTGAGTAGACACTGCCGCACCACGCCTCTGACGAGTCCGCCCCCTCCCCCGCCCCGCCCCCGCCCAGAAGTTTCCATTACCCACCGGGCTTTGATCTGGTAAACAAATCTGATTCCAATCACGTGGCAGAGGTTGCTGTTCTCTCACTCTCCTCTCTGTGCTTAGGAGAATTGAACAATTAACAAATAGAAAGTGTTCTCTGACAGTTCATTATTTTGTACCTGATTCGGGGAGACTGAAAAATGGCCCTTTCAAACAATCTTCTTTGGCCAATTTCCTTCCTTCCCTTCCCCCAGAACCCAAACCCTGGGATTCCCTCAGGGATTTTATAGAAACCAGCCCATCTGGAATATTCTGCTGACAGAAAGTCAGTAATTGATGCCAGCCGGAGAAAGCACAACTTCTGCAACTGCTTTAATTCCAGAAAAGTCTGGCCTCTCTTGGAGCACTCACGACAGCCAGGCCTCACCTCCTATGGCCCTGTGGCCTCAGCACCTCAACAAAATCTCCAGAATCTGGTGCCTCATAGATGTTTGTCAAACTGAATTAATTGCATTGAAGTCACTTGATCTCCCTGAATCTCACTTGCCAATGGGAGTAATCATACGTACTTCACAGTGAGGTTGGAAAGAGTGTTATTTGATCATATTGCTTGGCTCCACCACCGCCCCCCCCAATTCACTGGGTTCCTGTTCCCTAAAAGATAAACGGAGTGCAGCTTTTGAAGTGAAGCATCCGAGAGGCTTTGTACTTTACCGGATGGGGGCAATTGAATGGGCCACTTCATCTCTTGAGTTTCAGGTCCTTCATCTGTAAAGTTAAGAAAATAATGTCTACTTTAGAGGGTTATTGTGAAAGCGCAATGAGAAGACACGGAAAGCTCGTGGCACAGGCGTCCCATATTATTACGTGTGTAGTCTGCATGTTGCAGGCACATGATTAAAACTCAGGAAATGTTGGGCGAGTGAATAAACGAATGAGTGAATGTTGCCGTATCAGTTAGGAGTATGTTTGCTTGCATGTGATAGAAACCCTACTATATCATGACTAAACCAAATAGATGGTTCTTTCTCTCAGAGGCAGGCAACCCAGAGCTGAAACAATTGCTCAAGGAAATCACTGGGGATGCAGGCCCCTTCTTAGCATGGGGTCCTCATCCTCAGATTTGCAAGATGCTCTACATCCTGGGTTCCACTCAGGAAGAGGTAGGGAAGGGCTTCAGTTGCCTCATCTGTAGAATGGGAATGGACTGGCTCTTTTTCCATTGAACTGTTCTATGATTCACCAGCCAACTCAGGGTCAAATAAGCACTGCTCATCTGAGATAATGTGCCTTTTGTAGACAGCTGGTTTTGGGTCCCAGAAATAAGCCATGTGGGTCTCAATTCCACTCACAACCTATTGCGCAAAATGATAATTCTGAAGATATTTGGAAACGTGAAGAAACATTTGTAAAAACATTAAGTGAAAAATGGGAGGTTATAATAGCTGGTGTTCCTACTGGCATGCAAAGTTTTCCCTAAAATTTGTAAATGAATAAAAAGAAGCCACAGACACACTTACAGATGATTTCATTAAAAAAACTATAATAAAACAAAAAACTGGTTGGAGTGAGGTAATGGAGACTTTCACTGTTAGCACCACAGACTTCTATTTTTGTACTTTTTATAGCATGTATATATTCATATATTACTTATCTAATAAAATTAATCTAAATTATTATACCTATGAAATAATGTAATTATATAAAATTATGTATGCACAGAGTAAAGCTTGGAAAAGATTCTTAAAAAATGAAAATAGTAGATGTTTCAGGCTGGTAAAATTACAGAAAAATTCCTTATTTGCGTTGTTATTTTTATGTTCCATATGTGATAAATATTATTTCTTCCCACAGATTGTTCGCATGAGGCACAGGTAGACTTCTATAAAACCCAAGTGGGGCAATTTTTAAAAGGTAACCATGGCTTTTGCTGATGAAGACATTAGACCAGTGCAGGGCCTCAGTTGGGACCAGTCTAGCAGAGATTATCTGGAATAATGAAATGAAATTATTTTAGCTAACCTTGGTGATAAAAGCTCTCTCTGGTTTTATTTTTTTTCTTTCACCTCCAGCACCAAGCACCAAAAAACAAAGGACAGGAACTAGGATGAGCAGTACTTTCTCTCTCCCTGAGATCCTGACCATATGCAGCTCCGGGTGTTCTGTGCTGAAATAGCATAACTAAGCTTATCATTATTTGACAGGTGAGGAGGCTGGCCTAGGGACAGAGCCTCCCAGGCCAGCTACTTAGCACTGCCCTGCAACACTCCCACATGATTTCCAAATGGGTGGACATTACCTGAATCATTAACCTTGATTCCCATATAAACCTAGTCACTCAAAGCAGCTCAAAATACAGCAATTGTTACGGGAAGATTCCAAGTTGGACACAGAAATGCTGGTCAAGAGGTCCCTGCTGGAACATTCATAATTAGGAACCACTTATTGACTCATTAGGTGCCAAGCACTGGGTTATCCACTTTACATGCATGATCTCAACTCATCCTGTCTGTGACCCTACAAGATAGGTATTACACACACACACACACACACACAATTTACAGAAAGTCTAAATGACTTACTTGGTCAAGACCACATAGCCCATCAAATGAGCGAGCTGAAATTCAAACCCACCAATTTTGATGATTCCAAAATCCATACTTTTAACCTGTGTCCAACATTTTTCACATGCATTTCCATTTGAACAAAGTTTTGGTCGTTTGGAACAGAGGAATCATGCAGATTTGGGGAGCATTTCTTTGGTGTTGGGGAAAGAACCAAAAGTTCTCTGAACATTCTCAATGCTGCAAACAGATTTCATGGAAAAGTAACCAGGCTTAATTCTACCCAAGCGTGCACAACACGGCCTTTAGGCAGTTGGGTGTGTTTTCCCCCAAGCAATATATCACCTGAGCCACAGTAGCCTGTAATGTATGGCCTTAATATATTACCAAGGGAAAATGTTCTAATGATTTAGTGGCGTACACATCATTGGTATTATGAGGCAGCATTAATCAAAGTATGGAGTTGGCTTCTGAAAACCATTAGGTAAATCCCAAGCTCTATGCTTAATGTATTCACCTTGGACCACAGTCTGGAAGGAATGAAAAGATCTCATTGCCTTGCTTTTAAGCTGCCTTCCCATTAGAAAAACTAACGTGTGTGTGTGTGTGTGTGTGTGTGTGTGTGCGCGCGCGCATGCACATATTACTTGAAATTTTTATTTTTTATTTATTTATTTTTTTAAAAGATTTTATTTATTTATTTGACAGAGAGAGACACAGCGAGAGAGGGAACACAAGCACAGGAGTGGGAGAGGGAGAAGCAGGCTTTCCACTAAGAAGGTAGCCCAATGCGGGGCTCGATCCCTGGACCCTGGGATCATGACCTAAGCTGAAGGCAGACGCTTAACGACTGAGCTACCCAGGTGCCCCTACTTGAAATTTTTAAAGTGCATTTTAAGATGAAAATTGTTAAAAGGTCTCTTTGCCATGTGTCTCTTTGAAGGAAGAAAGGCCAGTCCCCTTGTTATACATTCTGAGGAGGAAGGCTTGCCCTGGATTTCTGGTTTAGTTGCCAACCACAAGAACTAAAATATAAAACCAGAAATAATTCACTTTTTAAAAAAATATTTTATATATTTATTTTTAGAGAGAGAGAGAGAGAGCGTGCAAGCAGGGGAAGGGTTTGAGGGAGAGGGAGACATGCAGACTCCCTGCTGAGCGTAAGCAGGGCTTGATCTCACGACCCTGCGATCATGACCTGAGCCAAAGTCAAGAGTCAGGCACTTAATGGACTGAGCCACCCAGGCACTCCGAAATCATTCATTTAAAAAAAAAAAGTAGTTTGATGTCACTTGTTGGAGGGAGAGTTTACGAATACAAAGACGCTGAAAATCAAACTGTGATGGAGGCAGTTGTAGAATCGGGAGCCATGGACACCTGATTAAGAACAGGATCGAGGATGCATGCTCCGTCTCTTCTCTGATACTGTCTCCCCATTGACTGTCCCCTATTAAACACACACACACACACACACACACACACACACAGAGTCTAGTTTTTTTTTTTTGAACTGGAGAGTAGCCTTGCAGAGTTGGCAGTGCTGAAAAGAGGAGAGGCCTCAGTATAAAGACCAAATGCTGGCATTCATTTTCTGCATTTTATTTTCTCAGATGTACCAATCAGCTCTGGTCCAACATGAGAAGATATTTCTTTGCAATTTGAAATACACTCTTACCAGCAAAAATTGATCAACCAAAATAAAAAAGATATTCCCTAGAGCGGAACTCCCCCTTGTAGATTTGCTCAGGGGACCTAGGGTTCCCTGTGCTTGAGGAGACAAGAGGCAGTACCTTCAAAGCTCAAAGAGCCAATATTTCCCAATGTTGTTCATGCTGCTGCATGCCTGTCATCACCCCCCATGCCCTGGGACAGAGACGGCAATTTGAGGAGTGGGTGGCCAAGCAGGCGGAGCTGCTGATGAGAGAGACGGCAGACGATATCCTTTCCAGGGAAATACCTTTCAAAATGAAGAAAAAAGCAAGAAAAGAGGTCAAATGTGATCGTAGGCCCCGGCAGCATTTAAATCTGATTAGATAGGGGTCCCTGCTCTCATGAAGCTAAGTGGATAAGCAGACATTAATCAAAGAAAAACATAAATAAAATGGTAATTGTCAGATAGCCTGCAGCCTTTGTACTAATCACCATTTCCTTCAAAAGACTCCCTCCACCACGCTGGGAAATGACACTTTTCAGGAGCTTTGCAGACTTTGTTAGTCTCCTTCCTCCTCCTGCACAAACAACCTTATCTTTATTTACAATTTATTTTACCAGCTGACATTCTTCAAGAGCAGACGTTCCACCTGACCTCAGATGGCTCCACTGGCCAGGAGAGGGTCGCTATTCTGGACTGGTTCCCTTGTCGTGCGCTCAGGGGACTCACTTCAAAAACAGGTTAGCAACTGGCTATTTTAGAATTTAACACATCATTAAAAAAAAAAAAAAAACTCCAAGTGATCTCAGAAAGCGTTGGTGGATGTTCACAACGGGACTTTATTAAAGTGGCAGGGTGCCTACCATCAATGCTCTGCACGTCATGTCTCTTCCATTATATAAAAACAGTCCCGTTAATTTTTACTCCTAGACTCTTACCCCCGGTAGGATGATCACTAAGACGCATACCTGCATCCTGGACAAAGTAACATTTGACATACAGTCTGTGAAACTTGAAGAGTCTGTATAGTTTCCCTTCATTTTCCTATACATCAAATTCTCTAATAACATTTTCAGCTGCTCTAGAAGTCATTGATTTGATTGTTTATTTACCCAAATGCACTTCAGGAGCAGAAAACACCTATGTCTGGTGGGGGAAGAGGGATGTTAAACATCTTCTTTTACAAAGCAATTTCCCAGCTCTCCCTCGTTCATTGATTGAGTAGGACTGACTTGTAGGTGGCAAATCAGAGAAAAACCTATATTCTTGTTGGAGCACCATTCAAGCCCTGTCTTGAATGTCTGAAGCTAATAGTTTCTTGACCCCTGGATAAAAATCTCATGCTTTTTTTTTTTAATTATAGCTTATCCACTCACTCTTTGATGATAACTAATATAATCACATTGTTAATTAATATATTATTATTAATGCTTAGATGATAAGTAAAATCATGAGTCATACAGGCAGTCCCCACAGCTGTCCACTCATTCCTAATTAACAAAAAGTCCTCTAATCACTTACAATCACAAAGAAATCACAAAAATGGAAATGCTTAGTCTTACCTTGAGAATTCTGAGCTGCACTGAAAGTTGAAACTCTCCCCTCTCACAGATCAGGGCTCTGCAGCAGGCAGACCTGTAGAGGGGAGAATCTTCTGTTTCTTTGCTTCTCCTACTTCTGCTCTCCGCACTAGACTTCCCTTCAAAAAGGTTGGAAGATGGGGAGGGTAAGAGGAAAGAAGCATAAAAATCTTACTCAACTGACACCAGTCTCACCTGGGATTGGTTTCCTCTGGCTAGGCTATAGCTATCTGAAGCTGATGCTGCTGAAAGTGAATGAATGGTTAAAGCTGACTCCCCCTTCTTGTGGTGCATTTCTGGGTTCTTCAGAGCTCATTGAGGCAACATTAGACTATAACTCTCTTAACGTATGTAATGCACTTCCCTCTGGATGGTTATTTTATTTCCTCCTGCAGCCCCAGGGAATTTAGTGGTCCAACCCCTGCTGGAGGTCACATCACCCCTCGCACCCCACCCGAGACAATAGTTCAGTGGGTTCCTCAAACTCCCAGGACACCACAAGCTCTCCAAGTGGTCTACTTGCAGCTTTTTGCACTGGGACCCACCAAACTGCCACCATCCCCCAACAGTCCTCTCCTAAGAAATTCTCTCTGGGGCGCCTGGGTGGCTCAGTCATTAAGCGTCTGCCTTCGGCTCAGGTCACGATCCCAGGGTCCTGGGATCGAGCCCCGCATCGGGCTCCCTGCTCGGCGGGGAGCCTGCTTCTCCCTCTCCCGCTCCCCCTGCTTGTGTTCTTGCTCTCGCTATCTCTCTCTCTCTGTCAAATAAATAAATAAAATCTAAAAAAAAAAAAAAGAAATTCTCTCTAATATCCAGCATCAGCCTTTTATATCAATGAGGTAGGTGTTGGGCTCCAGGTTATCACTACCCCCCTGGCAGGTGCTCTGTTAGTGGGCTAGCACCTCACTTTAGAACGGAGGCATACATAACACCTATTATCTAGCCTTAGATTGTGAAAGAGTTCCTTTTATCTACTTGTTACAGAAGGATTCATTTCTTCCACATAAGTGACTCAGCCCTCCTAGACATTGTCAGTGTAGCTGCCGTACCAAACCCGAGTCCCACAATGCCTTGCTATGCTGCCAGCACCCTACGGGTTGAGTGTTGGGAACCAAGTAAACCAAAGCAAACATGATAAAATCACAGCATCACCTGTTTTCTTTGGGAACAAGATTCACTTTCTTGGCCTTTCTCAAACAGACTTCAAAACCAGCAGACCCCTATTCAGAGGGCTCACCCCGGAAATAGACACATAAAGAGGTTACTCTTGCTGCTCTCCCAGGCTTCCTCTAGACGGTTTCATGTCTTTTATTTTGGTAGAACAGCTCTGCACCAATTAAAAGTTCCAGCCAACATCCTGGGCCAATTTTGGTCACCGAGCACCAGTCATTAGAGTTTAACTTTTATGGAAAGAAGACCTCTGAGGCCAGGTGAGCTTTAATTGCACCTCTTTTGTTAGTTCAGAGCTTCATGTTATGCCAAGAAAGCATTAGCCTCATACCTTGTTTATACTAGAGAAGAATGAATGGAACAAAATTGCTCCTTTCCCCCTATTGCTAAATCACCCCTTTCTTAATAGGTTAAAGCTAACTTCTTATAGAGCCTTAACAATGAAACATCATGCTTGAAAGAAAGTCTCAGGTTCTTGGCACCAAGCACCGCCAACACTTCACGGTTAGATTTTCCCTCTTAGCTAGCTGTTCTTCTCCTTTCAGCAGGAATGCTTTCTGGTTTTTATAGCCAAACGGGATGAGAGAAGCAAAACAGCAAGAGGTATTCATGTAGTCATGTTACATTAAATTTTTCTAATGTGCAGTTCCATTAGAGTTTCCTTTCTCCCTTACAGAATACCATTGTGTATACATTAGGATTTCAGCCCTCTAAAGCAGGCCTGCTTGCAAGCAATAGGAGATTAAAGAACCAATGTCTCTATAGAAAGAGAAATAACATGTCAATTGTGTTTATTTGTTGGGTTACATGATTTATGCTTTCTCATGTGAAGACGGAACAGAGGGAAGAGGGCACGTGACGTTGTTTAGATAATCCCCAAAGAAAGTTGGAGTTCCTCCTTCAGGAAGAGGGTTGCCTTTCATTTAACATGTAAATGGTACTGACAGCTCATGGGGAAGAGAAAGATTTCTTATGTTCTAAGAAATGAATTCAAGATGCACCTAATTTAGTCTCCAGGGAAGGAGGACATTTAGCATTCTAAGGGAGAAAAAAAATAAGGGGGGGAAGGAATTAAGGAAGAAGCCCATAAAAACAGGGAATATAGGGACCCTTTCATGAAACTTTATGTTCAGATAGTGTGAGAAGAATCGATGCAATTGGAGTTTCAAGTACATATTTAAAATTCCTTAGTTGCCCCAAACACATTTCAACCTCACTTTGTTTCTCTTCCTAAGTAATTTTCCATTCTATCTGGATGATTAAGTCAAATAAAACAATAATGCTGTGTGAAAACTTCAGAAAACTCTAATATGAAAAAGAAAATATGCTGATAAAGTTTCTAAATAGATATCCTTTTTTACCTAGTTGTTCTTCTATTGGAAAAATAGGTGGCAAAGAAGTGCCAATTCGAGCTTTGCTCATATAATCCATAATTTCACAAGTTCCAGATTGGCGCATATGATTATCATTAATAAGTATCAGAAAACTTTTGTGTATTAAAGGACTATGATCTTGTGCTAGGTGTTATATTTATTTCTTCCCGACGATCATTATCGCTGCTTTCCAGGAAGTTCCATTCTAAAAGAGAAAATCCAGATGTGAATGTGTAGCAAAAAAAGGAGACTCAGCTAAAAACAAAACTACAGTGTACTGGTTGTGCTTCAGAGGAGAGAAGTCACAACACATATGCATACACTTCTCGTCAGTGGTTAGTGTTACCACAGTAATACATGCAGGGAAAGGGAAGATACAGCGATGTACCTTCCAGAAACCTACTAGGGGACAATGTACACCATCTTCAGCACTTGGAGAATGGTCTCCCTGTTCTAAACCAAATTTCTTGAAAGCAGTCACGGGATGAGGCTATCGATTCATTGTGAAGTACACATACCTTTTCTTAATGGGAAGTTTAAAGTCCCTGAACCTTGACATATGTTCATCTTACAAGCAAGAGCTTGGTTTACAACACTGGAGAGCAAAGGGATCTTAGGTGAATGCCAAGAACCAGATTATTACCTCTTAAAAAATTATCCTCCCAAAGGAAAAAGATTTTTATTAAAAGGGGAGGATTTCAAAGTTGTTTTAGAACTGTACCTCTGGGTGTTATTTTTCACGCATCAGAAAGCATTTGTATTCAGCTGCTCTCTGATCCAAGTAAAACACTTCTAAAGATAAGTGAAGTTTGTTTCTCAGTTAAGGATATCTTTAAGTGACAGATGCAGGACAATAAAAGGCCTTTTTCAGGAGCGTATAAACTGGAACAAGGACAAACAAATTTCAAGACTGTTGAGAGATTGAGAAACCTAACAGGACACCTCACATTTAACACATTCTCAATGGACTTCAGACTTCCTGGCTGTTCCTGAACTATTTCCCATGAAGCAAGGCATCATATATCAGTGTCAAAACACACTCTGGCTGATACTTTCCATAGCACTCGGACAAGTCCTCAACAATTCGGGATACATGAGAACCAGCCTGTGGAGGAGGAGGCAATTTTAACTTGTGTGAATGATCTCACATGGCCAGTTGTGCATATGCATTCATTCACTTGTTCATTCAAGAAACACTTGAGGTCTCTGTCCTGGAGTAATGGTTCCTAATCCTGGCTAACCATTGGAATCACCTGGGCTCTTCCACCAGCTGTTGATTTGATGAGTGCACAGGGGGCCTGTGCATCTTAGTCTTTAAATGGTCCAAAGGCAGATTTAGAATGATTCCTTTAGTATTTTAGGTTATCATTGATGAGAGGAGGCTTAAATGCAGTGGGAGATCATCTTTCTCCAAATTCTTGAGCCACCCCTTCATCTCAACCTCCTACTCTGTTCCTTTCTCCTTACGGAGTTCTAGGGCCTTTCTACACTAGAGCCAGTGGTGGAAAGATTGAGGACAGAGGAGAGAGAAGGAAGGAGAAGGCTCAACAAGGAAGGTGTGGCTACCTTTCCCTCACCACTTTACTGCTGCTCCTATTCTAGCTTCCAGTGATGTTAAAGTATCTTAAAACAGACTAACCCTCTGGCCAGTGACAATGACAAAATCTGGACAAAATATAAAAACCAATCATTGGAAGGCACTGAAGAGTGATCAAAAGCAGGCAGGAGCTGGAGAACATTCGTCCCTTGAAAGAAAGAAAACACACTTGTTGAGATCCACATTTATACGACCACTTCCCAGTGCCCATGACCATGGAGGATACACTCAAGCAAATGGGGCAGTCTTGCTGGGCTTGAAAGTCAGAATCAGAGTTCAGGGCTCTCAGAAAAGCTGAAAACAGAGCAGGGAAAACTCTGTTAAGAAGGGAATAGATGTGGAGGAGATATGGAGGAGCCCCCATATTTGCATAGAAACTCTCAAATCCTTAGCTGACTCCTGCAGTGCACATGTGCTGGGTGAAAATCCAAGGAACACAGTGGAAAGCAACTGCTGGAAGCCTGAGGGAGCTGAGTAGGGATGTCAACAGTTGCTTGATACTCGAAAGACAGAGTTTAGGATTCAACTTAGAGGGCCTTGGCAAACAATTTGAGCATTCCACTGAAACCCTAGAAGGGTCATAGTTTAAGAATAAGAACCCCTCCAAAGGTTAAGAGCTATGCTTATTAATGCTGACCCTATTAAGATTCAAATTAAGACCTCTTGCCCAAATTTTCCAAGACTCACTTAAACCTGAAGAGATCTCAGGTTTAATCCCTTTTTGTTTTTGTTTTTGTGTTTTTAGAACATGGGTTACTTCTACTTGTACCGGTCCTTATAATGCCCACATTGCTAAGAGATAAACCTAATGGGAAATGCTATTGATTTATTTGAGACCTCAGATCAATGAATAGAATTATGATTCCTAGATTCATTATATCCCTACAAATACTATCTTGTCCTCCATTCCCTCCATGAGTAAATATTTTATGGCAGTGGATATATATGCAGCCTTCTTTAGTAACCAGGAGTTAAGGAGAATTGGTACTTGCTTGCTTCATGTGCAAAAACCATGGGACTTGAAGACTTATAGAATTACCCTCATATTTTTCTCAGTGTCCAAATAAATCATCTTAATGATTTGAGTTTTCCATGAGGATCCACTCTAATACAACTGGTAGATATGAATTGCTGTTTTCTCCTGACCTAAGTTGTTCACAGGATGACTTCAAATATCTCTTAATAAAACCAGCAGAAAAGGGACATAAAGTTACAACTAGACATTATTTTGGTCTACATAATCGGAAATTTATAACTACAAACTATGCAATAACTACAAAATTTGAAAGTAAATAATTTTGGTCATGGTCTGTTCATAGGTAGACACTGTCTTCCAAAATAAAAACTATTCCATTATACTCAAGGTCCCAACTCAAAGACAACTGAGAGAATTTTCAGGATTGCCTGTGCAAGAGCTGACATGAGTCCAGAAGCACTCCCAAGGGATGTTGAAGTAGACCTCTATACTTTGCATATTCCTAACTGTCCCCCTTTCTCTTCAATTATTCAGGAAAGACAAGACTACCTGACAGGGAGTGTTAATTGAGCAGAGGTTCACACCAGAAGTTTATTACCTCTCTGAACAAATCTCTTGATTTGGTAACTACAACATACCCACCCTGCCTGCATATGGGGGCAGCACTGGCCAACTAACTGATCAAAACTTCCAGGGGCACCTGGGTGGCTCAGTTGGCTGGGTGTCCGATTCTTGGTTTCAGCTCAGGTCATGATCTCAGGGTGTGGAATTGAGTCCTGCATCCAGCTCTGGTTTGATATTCTCTCTCTTCATCTTCCTCCGCACCTCCCCCTGCTCACAATGCGCGTGCTCTCTCTCAAATAAATAAATCTTTAAAACAAACTTCTGCACTTGGCTGATTAATGCCTACTTCTGCACTAACTCTGCATTCCACATGCCAAACAATGCCTGATACTTCTAGGCAACACTCAGCTTTTCTCCGTCAGCTGATTATGTCATACTGATTTTGAAATCCTTCTATTGTCTACTTTGCACACTTCAATTTAACATCATTCACATTTTAATCCCACCCCCTCTAGATGAGTACAAATCCATCACTTTAAGTGGTACCTTCGGCATAAAGAATGCCTAGGTCCTACTAAAGCTAAACATATGCCTACCCTATTACCCAGAAATATACCCCAAAGAAATTAGTGCATCTGTCCACCAGAATATACAATAATATTCAAAGCAGCTCTAATCATAGCAAAGAGTGGCCACAACCCAAATGTCCATCAACAGTAGAATGAATAAATAGACTGTGGAATATTTATACAACAGAATGCCACATGGCGATAAAAAATTGAACAAACTATTGATATATGCAAAAACATGTATGAATCTCATAGACATTATACTGCACAAAAGAAGCCAATAAGAAGTGAGTATATATACTGTATGATTCCACTTATATTCAAGAACAAGCAAAGCTAACTGATGGTGATAAAAATCAGAATGGTGGTTACCTCTGGATGAGGAGGGGTGTGGTTTTTTTTTTTTTTTTAAGATTTTATTTATTTATTTTGACAGAGAGAGACACAGCGAGAGAGGGAACACAAGCAGGGGGAGTGGGAGAGGGAGAAGCAGGCTTCCCGTGGAGCAGGGACCCCGACGCGGGGCTCAATCCAAGGACCCCGGGATCATAACCTGAGCTGAAGGCAGACGCTTAACGCACTGAGCCACCCAGGCGCCCCAAAGAGGCGTGTGTTTTGACTGGGAAGGGGGCAGAAAGGAACCTTCTGAGGTGCTGGGAAATGCTCTGTCTCTATGCCGAGGTAGTTACATAGGGATATACACATACATGAAAATTAACTGAGCTCTCACAACTAGTACTTTTCTTTATAAATTATATACTGTAATAAAAAGTAAGAACTATACACATGGAGTGGCCAGGTCAAATCTTAGTCAATCCTGATTTAATACTATTTGTAGATGGCTCTTATCTTAAAAATGACAAAGGCATTTCCTGTGCAGGGCACACTGTCACCACTGAAAATGCAGCTACCAAACCTGCTCCCTTGCTTAATGTTCAATCTGCCCAAGAGGATGAACTAATTACTCGGACTGATTTTGCACTCTGGCAAAAGAAGAAATGGTAAACATTACAGATTAATAAATATGAATTTTGAATTACTGATAACTTCAGGATGTTATGGAAACAAGGTATATGTTTTTACTCCTTAAGCTACCCTGATCAAAAGTGGTAAAGATATTAAAGATTCATTAAAACCTATTCAATATTAAAAAATGCATCGTCAAGGGAGACACCCATAGACAACCTATTACCCCAGAAACTAACAAACGCCCTTATTAATTCTCATGCTAAATAAGCAGCTTTTATTAACCCAACTAGAAGTTCCACCAAACTGGTATCTATCCCCACCAAACTTGGAAAGAAAACTGGCTCATTTTAGACCGGGTATAATTGACTCATAACAATCAACCCAACCTTCTGAAAAGCAATATTGGCAATTACAAAGACATATTCTCCATAAAGACAGGTTCTGACAATCTCCGGGCCGCTGCTCAGGAGTACCACAATCCATCCCATGGATGCTAATGAAATTGCCCCCATGATTGTTTGCATAATGAAAACAATTAAGTTCCATAGTAAATAAATAACAAAATGTGTTTTTCAAAATTTAACCAGGAATTGGTAGAATCATGTCTTACCTATAACTAATATAACCCGGGTAAGCCTGAAAAGGCAAAACAAAATACAGAAACTCCTTCTCAAGACCCCGTGAGCATTTATAAATGGATTTTATACAACTACCCCGGTCTTTAGGCTATAAATATAGATCATCAATAGTCTGTAAGTTTTCAGGGTGGATAAAACCCATTCCTTGAAAAGTTACTGATGTGACAGAAGGAAAACATTGCTAGACTTTGTGTTCCCAACCCAGGGAATTCCTACTTCCTATCCAGTGTGTGAGGAACTCATTTCACTGTAACAGTTATACAAAAACTCTGCAGGATATCTCTCCTAACACAAAAACTTCACTCTCCATTCAGGAATGATAGAAAGAACAAATGAGATATTGAAGCTAAAACTTGTCCCAATATGGGATTGGCAAACTACAAACCATGGGATAAATCTGGCCTGCGTACTGTTTTCATATGGTCCATGACGGGGGACGAAAAGTTCTCGCATATTTTAAAAGTTTATTAAAAAAACAAAGAAGAAAATAGAACATGGGCTATGTGACAGAGACTACATGTGGCCTGCAAAGCCTATATAATATTAACTATCGGGCCCATTCCTGACACACTTTGCTAACGCCAGTTCTAAACTATCAAAAATCCGTAATCTGCCTTAGCCTACTGTTTTGTCACTAGTGTTAATGGCCACACAATCACCTTCTCAGAACTCAAACAAATTTTCTCCCTAGGACAAGATGCCCTCAGTCATTGAGAAGAACTCCACCAGTTACTGTACTTGGTTGTATGCAGACCTAGCTAAATATTGTCAGAAGCTTATCTAGAATATTATCTTACCTTCAACATATTCAAGTCACTTTTTTGAGAGGGACATCATCCAAATCTTTATACAACTTCTAGCACAGGGGCCAGGTCTGCTAGAAGATATCAATGTGTGTTAAGTTACAAAAATGGCCACAAATTCTTCCCATCCCACATGCATGCTCCTTTACATGTGACTGTGGAGATCTTCCTAGCGAGAGAGACAGTCTATTTCTCTACTCCCTGAGTCTGGGCTCAGACGTGTGATTTGCTGAATCTGGGCTCCGACATGTGATTTGCTTTGGCCAAGAAGGCATTAACAACTTGATACAAAGAAAGGCTTGAAAATGTCTTGTCATCAGAGCTTGCCCTCTTGCTCTTAGGAACCCTCACACCAGCATCGTGTGCACGAGCTCAGGCTAGCCTGCTGTACGCTGGGACACATGGCCCAGACCCCTGTGTGGTCTTGCCAACAGCCGGCAGCCACCAGACGCGAGAGTGAGGCCCTCAGCTACCAACAGACTGTAAATGCATGTGCAAGGCCAGACAACATCAAGAGGAGCAGGACCAACGTGTCCCAGCTGGGCTCAACCAAATTGCTCATCCACAGAATTATGAACAAATAAATAGTTGCTTTAAGCCACCTAGGTTTACTGTGGTTTGTTTTGCAAACACTAATACGGATGCAAAAATGCTTTAGAATGTTAACAGAAGGAAGCATTTTAGGTCCTCTTGACAACAGAACAGTCCACCCAGGGTTTAATATGCCATAATGAAAATGAACATCCAACTCAGATCAATGGACTTCCACTCCCATATGAGTGACTGCGAGTTGAGGCTAACCAAAAACCTTGCCAAGCAGATGGCTTCAAGGCCCAAACAGCTTACCCGAGACCTTCAGATCCAGCAGCAACTTTGGAAGTGCAAACTCCACCCAAGACAATGAAACCTGACAGAACTTTTTGTTCTGTCCACTCAAACTGACTTCCTTCTAAGATTGTTAATGTGTAACGATGGGTTACTGCTTTCCTTTTCTACGTTCTCTAGGACTCTACCTTCCTTCATTTTCCCCCTCCCTTTTCTGAAACATTTCCTTTTCTTTGTTTCGAAGAATGATCAGACCATGACCTCCTCTGCTAAACTGACCTCTTGTTGAACCTGTTACCCATTTGGAACTCCAAAGGTCACTCAAATCATGGGAACACCTCTGCTTAGTGCTAGCAAACAACCCCATCAAGGATATGATCTGAACATGTCCTTTATACTTTAGAACATACAGCAAATATTTCTAGACCCAGACACTCAGATGGTTGTTACGTAGAATTACACACAGCCAGTTATCTTATCCAAAGAGCAAAATCAACCCAATCACCTCTTAAAATAATCCTGGGTGTCAATGGTACTTTCAGAACCCATGCAACTATCGGAGAAAATAACCAAAGGAAATAAACATACATAGCAAGCTTACTGAGAAATCCCCTGCAACTATCTCAATGGTAGAAAATACCTCCTATATTACAACTTACATACTTACTCCTAAAGTAATACCTTGTGAAAAATAGAAAAGAAAAACATCCTTGTTCAGGAAAAGTATGCTACAAAATATCAACTGAAATAGTTATCATTGTCCTAATAATTCAGGGAGAAAGACATACACTTTCAACCCTAACTATAGATCATATCAATTATGTAGCACCAGGCCTGTTCTTGGGATTTTTTACTAGCTACTGTGAAGATTTTAAATCCTGTTTAATCCCCACCATCTTGGTCTCTGCAGAGGTCTCAGAGTGACCTCCCAGAAGTTAGAGGAGTCTATTGATTTCTTGAGGGGCTTTTACTTTGGTTTGGGGCCCCTGAATTCAAGAGATGTATCAGGAACTTATCCCTCACTATGACTGAGATTATAAATGAGACCATTTACATCAAAGAGACCCAGCAAAAGAGCTTTGATTTGCTCGCTCCCTTGGCAATTAATGGACCATCACATAGTTTTACAATATTTATTGGCCTCACAAGGGGGCATCAGTACTCTGGCTAATATTTCCTATTGTTTCTAGGTAAACACTTCAGGACAAGAAGGAAAAAATGTCTTTAAAAAATACAAAGGCTGATTATTCTCAAAGGTTTGACAGTCTGAGAGTTGGAAATCTATTCTTCCAGCATGGGCTAGGTCAAATAAAAACCTGGCATTCTGAACTTTTCTAAACTATAATGATGGGATTTCTCATGACAATAATCCTTTCTTTTTCTCCAATACATTTTTTAAGACAGTCTTTAAAACTACACTGCAGGGCACCTGGGTGGCTCAGACGGTTAAGCGTCTGCCTTCAGCTCAGGTCATGATCTCAGGGTCCTGGGATCGAGTCCTGCATCGGGCTCCCTGCTCAGCAGGGAGCCTGCTTCTCCCTCTCCTGCTCCCCCTGCTTGTGCTCTCTCTGTCAAATAAATAAACAAATAAATAAAATCTTTAACAAAAATAAAAAATAAATAAAACTACAGTGCAACTGATGTTTGATGACCAAATGATGATTCTATAGTAGGAAGAGACAGAATTCCTTTTGTTTAACCTTCGTACCCCAAGAGAGGCAGAGGACCAAAGGGAGGGATAATATCCTGACAAGGCTACCCAGCCTGGCCCATAAGTATCTATACCATACTGCATGCCCAATGTTCTTCACAGTTAATTTTTGTTAAACAGGTACACATATGGACATATGGTAGAAAAGGGTACTTCAGTGGGATTTCTCAGCAACATCACAGAAACACTAAGGATTCAGCTATCCACTATTTTTCGTTACTCAACTATAAGGAAATGCCATAGCATCAGGGCATTTTTTAAAAGATAAAAATGTTTCAACTACAGAGTTATTCTTGGATTAGGGGTGGTAATCCACCATGAACTAACTATTCTATTTATTTTACAGAAAAATGTTTTGAGTTTTTAAATAGAAAAGCAATAAAACTGATCCAAATATATGTTTAGCATTTAAAAAGCAAAATTAAGAGACCAGGAATAGGCAAGGGATGAGAAATACACTGACCTAATCATCTTTTAAAAATGAAAACATTCATGTAAGATTCTATTAATGTGCACAAAAAGCAAATTTACTTTGGGATTTATACCAAGGGAACATTTTGAATGCCTGCTATCCTGGTGTTAAGGCACGTAAGCCCAGCAATATTCACAGCCTTGATCTTGACAGAGTCTGCCTTTTAGTAGCATGTTTCTTAAGTAGTTCATTCTAGAAGTTGGAAATTATAAAATGAAGTTTTTTTTAAAGACTGTAACATCAAAAATGCCATTTAATTTACTTTACACACACAGTTTATTCCAAAAGGATTTGAGGTGGTTGGCAGGGGAATATATGTATAGGAGTAACCCTGGCCAGAAATCCCATAAAACAAAATACTGATGAGCAGACACAAAACTTTTTTTTGTCCAGAAAAGTTCAAGTAAACAAGGAGTGGAATAAATCAAAGATTATACTTCTACCCTAACATTAGAAAAGGTGAGTTTCCTACAGTTACGGGGGAGAAACTACCAACACCTTTAAAAAATACTTTTGCTAAAATTAAGAAATATCCTTCTCAGAAAGCAGCAGCTGTGAAAATGAGAAACCATGGGGTCATGTTTAAAATGAAGCAGCGTTCACCCGATCTAGAGATTTGTAGATGAACATCAAATACCAAGTATGATACAGAGAATAGCATTTTTCTTCTACTTGTTTAATGGGAACTATTACAAGAACTGTCCGAAAGGCAATACCAAAGAAAAATAGGTTCTAAAGTGAAACCTAAAGTGTTTCAGTCAGGGAATATCTGAGAAGCTAGAGGAGCTGACATAAGAAGAAATATGTGTAGAAGGCTGACACACTTCCATAGGTTCTTGCAGCTTCTGTCATCAGTGAGAAGAAATTCTCAGACTCTTCCTAGACTCCCCAGGCAGCGGGCCCTACTAGAAGCTTAAGGAATTCTACACTGCTCTTGAGGAATTCTTAACTTCGAATGTACATTTTAACCACCTGGGGAGGTCTTTTTTCTTTTTTAATACCAACGTCCAGGCCCTATCCCAGATCGATGAGGTCAGCATCCCTGAGAACAGAACAGAAACATTTTTAAAGCTCCCAGAGGAGGCTCTAGTGTGCAGCCAGGGTTGAGACCCACTAAGTAACCCAGGAAAATGCTGAGAAAAGTCAAGGATGACCGTAGTTACTGTGTGTTTGAACTTCAGTTGTGACAGGAAATATGTTCAGGGAGATGAAGCATTTTTGGTTTTGTTTATGTTTTTTTGGTGCGTGTGCTAATAGTAGGCTACCCTGCGTCTCACTGTGCTTACCCTCTAGTGCAAGATGCTTCAATTCCTCAAGATAATGACACCCACCATTTACTGAGCTCTTATCTGGTGCCAGGCACTGTGCCGAGCATCACCCCCAACATTATTGATAATCCCCATTATCCTGCAAAACAAGTATTAAACCCATTTGCCCAGGCAGCCATGAAGAAGGGGCTTGTCTGCCCCCATCACAGAGCAAGAGAATGGAACTAGAATTTCAAAGCTACGCTTTTGTTTTCTTTCAATTTTATGTGTTTATGCTTTGAAAGGTAATCTAGCCACATTTCACAGGTTTATAAAATATAAATGTTTAATAGGTATATATGTAAGGTATAAAAAAAATTAACCTCACTCATAATTTTTTTCCTGTCACAACTGAAGTTCAAACACACAGTGGCTTCAGTCATCCTTAACTCCTATCACCTAGCCCCTCGGTCTCCCTCCCCGGAGACAAGTTAGCAGTTTCTTGTTTATCCTTCCAAAGATATTTAATGCATCCATAAGCAAATATGTGTGTGTGTGTGTGTGTGTGTGTGTGTGTGTACACAGCACATATTTGGATTCCTCCCCCAACTGTAAACAATGGTAGCCATTTTGCACACGTTTTTTTTTCACATTAACGGTATTTCTCAGAGACAATTCCACATCAAAACATAAACATTTTACAATTCTTTTTTGTACTACATAGTATTCCATTGTACAGACCTACCATCACTTTTTTAGTCAGTCCCTTATTGATAGGCGTTAGATTGTTGCCAATTATTTGCTGTTACAAAAAAAAATTCAGAATGAATAGCCTTGAGCAACATCATTTCGTAACTACCCATAATTATATCCGTAGAATACATTCTTAGATGTCAAAAGTCATGCCCTTTCCACTACTCCATGCTGCCTCAGGATTCTAAGAAATAATTCAGACTCATGATGATTCGTATTTAAATTATTTTATTTAAAAAGTTTACCTACCTACCCAAATTATGCTTTTTACTTTAATAAAAAATTAGAAATTGTTTTTCAGAAGATGCTCAAAACCCCAAATAGTTTGAGACATGGTTTTATGCTTGAGAAAAATGACTTCACAACCAGTGGCACAACTATTATGCTGGCTCTCACTTCCCTTTCAGAAGGTATCTGCTCCTGAGGACTCTGTGCCCCCCTGAACAGGGCTAATGCTCAGAGACTGAGAACAATCCTCCAGTGTCACTGAGGGCAGCGTCACAGACATCTTGGTGGGTGACATCTGCGAAGTGAGAAGTGGTACCGCTTTACCCCCTGCAAAAAAGGAGAAACGCATTCAGCTCAACAAGCATATCCTGAGTATTTATATGCTTTAAACTTTCTTGACTAATATGGGGGGAGGGGATCCAAACAAGGATTGCGTATGAGATCATTTCTTTTCT
This sequence comes from Halichoerus grypus, assembly GCF_964656455.1. Taxonomy (NCBI): domain Eukaryota; kingdom Metazoa; phylum Chordata; class Mammalia; order Carnivora; family Phocidae; genus Halichoerus; species Halichoerus grypus. The sequence continues at coordinate 111,573,443 of NC_135719.1, read as the reverse complement.
CAAGGAGCTCGGAGCTCAGAACTTGTTAGAGATAAAATACACTTCCTCCTTTCCACTCCCACCCCTAGACAATTATGGACGACATTTTAAAAGTATGTTATGATCTGAATATTTACGTTCTCCTCCCCAGCATTCATATTTTGAAATCTGAATGCCTGATGTGATAGTGTTAGGAAGTGGGGCCTGTGGGAGGTGCTTAGGTCATCAGAGTGGAGCCCTCATGAAGGGGATTTATAAAAGAGGTCCCTCAGAGAGCTTGTTAGCCCCTTCCACCACGTGAAGACACAGTGAGAAGGCGATGGCTGTGAACCAGGAAGAGGCTATTTGATTTTATTTCTCCAGAACTGTGAGAAATAAAATTTCTGTTATTAGCCACCCAGCCGGTAGTATTTTGTTATGGTAGCCTGAATGGACTAAGACAATACACAAGTGCCAACAGTTGTGGTACGAATGACAAATGCCAGGGCACCTGGGTGGCTCAGTCGTTGAGTGTCTGCCTTCGGCTTGGGTCATGATCCCAGGGTCTTGGGATCGAGCCCCGCATCGGGTTCCCTGCTTGGCAGGAAGCTTGCTTCTCCCTCTCCCATTCCCCCTGCTTGTGTTCTCTGTCAAATAAACACAAATCTAAAAAAACAAAAAACAAATGACAAATGCCAGGTAAGACCATGTAGGGGTCAGAGCCTAGTCTCTGAAACTCAGACTTACCCTCTTACTGACCGTGTGACCTCAGCAAATTGTTTCACCACTCAACATTTCAGTCCTTCCATGTTAAAAGGGTGACTAGTACCTACCTTGCAGAGTGTAATGAGGATAAAATAGCATTGGTGAAGAGTTTGATAACAGAGCTTAGCACTGAGTAAGTACTTGAAAACTCAGAGTTACCAATACCACTAAATGGTACTATTTAGTATAGAACTAGCACTACTATCATTACTATTACCATCAAGTAAATAGCTGTTTGGAACGTATTTTTCTCTGTAAAACAGACTTTTCTTCATGATCACTACACTTAGCCAAATACAGAAAAAAATCTCCACTCCACAGATTGAGAGTAGTGGGAGGCTTATAATAAAGAAGACAGGCTGTGGCAGAGGAGACACAGTCTGAGATGAAGAATTCATTAATATGTTAAAAAGAAATCCAGAGTTGACCATAAATGTAATCTATCTGCCTATACCCTAATTCACTTCTTTAAGTTTAAAACACACCACCTAAGAATATGAAGAATGCCAAATTGGTATTATTTAAGACTACAAAAATCCCTGTTTCAGATTTTATGGCTTTACTCTATATACATAAGACTAATAAGCATCTTAAAAACAAATTATCTTTAACAATCTTAAAGAGATCTCTGAGTCAAGAGCCATAGTAATTTTTCTAAAACTCCTTCATATTTTTCAAGTAGTTTTCACAGTAATAAAGTGGAATTCTCTATTACATTTTTACAGGGACTACAGTAAAAGTAGACCGTTTTGGAGATTTCAATGATGACTCAAACACAGCTGTCCAAGATGATCGGAATATTTGTAAAAGCCAAATTCCTTTCACATTAGGAAGTCTTACAAAGACTTAATATTATACTATTCCTTTTTGTTACTTGTGTCAATTTCATTTTTTTTTACTAAAAGAGAGACAGGTAATAAGATTTGGCAACATTATAGCAACATCACAAACTATAATACCACAGTATAATCTTTTAAAGAAGAAAACAAGGGGCGCCTGGGTGGCTCAGTCGTTAAGCGTCTGCCTTCGGCTCAGGTCATGATCTCAGGGTCCTGGGATCGAGCCCCGCATCGGGCTCCCTGCTCTGCGGGAGGCCTGCTTCTCCCTCTCCCACTCCCCCTGCTTGTGTTCCCTCTCTCGCTGTGTCTCTCTCTGTCAAATAAATAAAACCTTTAAAAAATAAATAAATAAATAAGAAAACAAGTTTTATGTCAATTTGAATAGAATAAATATTTTAAATAAGAAAAGACCTTTTGAAAGTTAGCTCTGTCAGGATATGATAAAAACTAAAATTAAGACACAATAAGAACTGCTTTAAAAAAAAAGATCTCTATAGGACATAAGCATTATTTAAATATTCTGTCATTTTACAAAGTCATGATGCAGAGCACACAAAATAACCAAGAAAAGTATCCAAGATCAGAGCTTACTTCATCAATAAAGTAAAAACTAACATAAAGTATAACTAAGGCCAAGAGCAAAATTAATTTTCAACCCATGAAAGTTCAATGTTACCTTCCTCTAATTATTAAGAAAAATTCCATTCCTTTAGTTAGTTGCCTGTCAAAAACCACACTGATACCAGATATTCTTCTTTTCTCTGTTATCTCATGTCACAAAACTGTTTTACATGTACCTTCATTTTCTATTATATGCACTAAATTACTGACTAAATTGCTCAATGATGCAACAAGAGCTATAACTTTTTTTTTTTTGATCTCAAAGAAATTTACACGTCTCAGGGAACATATTAAATTCAATCACTGCAAAGTTATGCTATTTCTCATAGTTAATGCCTCATATTTATACAGCAATTTGTAATTTTGCAAAAATCTTTTCCCCATCATCTTACCTCATCCTGACAGTAATTCTGGGAGACAGACAAGGCGACTGAGGCACAGAGACATAAAGTGGACTCTTCCAAAGTTTTTCTCACCAACTAAACATCCCTACAAGCCTACTGTATGTATGGAGCTAAGATTGTGCTGAGAGAATCACAGATGAAGTAGTAATAGTCCTCATTCTCAAGAAGCTCATAACCTAGAAGTGGAGACAGACGTGTACAGCAATACTTAGTTAAAATGACATGGAAGTAGCAGTTGAAGTAGGATTTCAAAGATGTGGAAGGTGATGAAGGAAAAGAACAACAAAATAAAGTCAATGTGAAGTCAGTATGTTTGGTTTTTTGTTTTGTTTTGTTTTGTTTTTTTTAAAGTCAGTATGTTAAAGGAACTCTGTTCTGATACCAAACTACTGATTGGATTTAAGGAATGGTGAGAGAGAAGGCTATAAAGGAAGGTCAGGGTCAAGTTCTGTAAACGATGATGAGTCACAAGAGATTCTGAACAGAGGAGTAGGATGACCAAATGTATTTTAGAAGAGAGAACTCCAATAGCTGTGTGCAAAATAAGGAGAGAGGAGAGAGATCTATGGAAATCATCCATGTAAGAACTGATGATCCTTGCCAGTGGAAACAGATTCAAGATATTTTGAGGGGAGACCCTGAAATAAAGAATTAAGTATGGCTCTGAAATTACACGGTTAGTGGACTGATTAGGCATTAATAAAAGCACAAACAAGCCTGAGGCTACAGGGGTATAAAGAGGTGTGGAGATATTGGGATCAGTTATATACCTGATGCCTACAAGATGTGTGAATAGACTTTTCCAGCAGGCAACTGGAATCAAAGGTGTCAGAGGCTGTAAGGCAGTTTTAGAGACAGAATTAGCGGTCATTGTATAGATATAATAATGAGAGTAATGAGCACAGTGATCACCTAGGGAGAGAAGATAGGCTGAGAAGAGAAATGATGACAAAAAGACAAGGAAGGACAAAGAAAGGTTGAATGAAGAGAAAATAAAGAAAAACAAAAGGGAAATGTCAGAGAGATAAATAGGAAGAGACCCAAGAGTAAAGAGTCACACAAGGTAACAGATGGTTTTCAAAAAAAAAAGTCTAGTATAATTCATCTAATTAATTCAAAACTGGTAGCGCTGAGACAACTCACTACTTCCTGCACTATAGCAACTACCTCCATTACTCAAAACAAACAAATAAAAAAAACAAAAACAAAAAACCACACATTACTTTTAAAGGTGGTTAAGATGAATTCCATTCATGTAATATGCAATGGTAGGTAAGGAGAGAAGCAGTAATGACGTTTCAAGCTCAAGTCCCTTAATGATAGGTCACATCTAGGGTCCACATGAGATCTGTTGTCCAGTCACTTGGGAACAGTCCTGTCCAAACTGTCAGAGTGAGGCTTTTGGCATAGGGTAGAGCTAGGTTCATCCATCTATCCACTCAACAAATATCAACTGAGCACCTACTATGTGCCAGGCACTGTTCCAGACTCTGGAGATATCAGCGGTGAAGAGAACAAAGACTCTGATCCCACGGCCATCATATTCCAGCCTAGTGTAGGGCAAATGACAAACAAGTAAGGAAACAAACATATGTCAGGAGGCGATAAGTGCTATAAAGAAAAACAGGTAAGGGGTAAGAGGGATAGTGAGTGATAAGAGACTTTAGGAAAGTTATATAACTTCTGCAAATCCTAGTGTCCTCATCCTTAAAATAAAGATAAGAGTACCTTCCTCAGTGGGTTTTATGAGGATTAAACGGGATATTGCAAATGCAGTGTTCTGCCTAACAGACTAGCTCTTCCTTTTAGGTTAACTGGAAAGGAACTACCCCAAGAGGCAATGACCCTCAGGATGGGCTGCAAAGGCAGTCTGCTTTAGAGAGGGATAAGAATGTTTCACTGAAATGCACTACGAAAAAAACCCCACAGCTCTAGAAGGCCTCCAAATAGTTATGCTATTTTAACTCAAGTAATTATGTTTTAGTCAATGAGTTAAGCCAATAAAACGCACCATTTTATCTAAAGATGTTTGTAAATGTGCATCTGGGGAAGACTTTTTGAAGTGTTCATTTACTTTATTTTGAACAGTCATTCTGAGCTTTAAACAATGGCTTTTTAGACTTTTCAGACAGGTATATAACTGATCCCAGTATCTCCACACCTCTTTATAACCCCGTAGCCTCAGGCTTGTTTGTGTTATTACTGCCTTTTTAGACCAGATTTAAAAAAATCAGGCAAATGAGTGTTACCAGGCAAAAAGAGTAACCTTCATATCCAGTATGGTCCTCATAGAGTTTAATTTTTTTTAAAGGAAAAAGACATTATATCTTAATAAATCATCATTAAAGCAAACATAAATTTTCTGCCTATATTAAATGTAGTTTGGTGCTTTTAAAGTTTGGCATTTTAAATTTCCACAGTCATCTCATTACTCTATGATGTAATTGTTTCAACAGCTGTTTTCAGAGTTGTTTTTTAAAAAAAGAGACTACTCTTTGATTCCGTGGGTTTGCAGTAAGTCATTTAACTTGGCTATGTTTAAGCTGGGATGCCATTGAGTCAGACCATGTATTTCAAGCTTCCTAAGACATATTTTAATATCTTTTAGATGTTTGAAATTCAATTTTTTTTTGCTTTAAAGATATTTAACATTCATAAAGAAATTTTACATTTGATGTTGGATTTATAAGACTAAGGAACAGAAAAGTTAAACTAATTTATTCTAAGGAATACAAGTAATCATACAGGATTTTTAAAGTCCACTTAGATTTTTGCCTGTATATTGTATGTATGTTTCTAAAAATACGCATAACATAACTTTGTAAAAGTTTTTTGGGTTTAGATAATGCATTTTATCAGGTTTCAGATTCTGACTCTAATCCTCAAACACTTGGTAACTCATTATTCTATCTCTGTTATTTGCAAACTGAGAGGACTCCAAACAAAGCATTCTCTCCTCAAACAACATGAGACAAGCAGAGAAAAGAAGAAAACGTTTCAATAGCTTCATAGACGAGTACAGCATCTCAAACTCTTCATTAAGTAACACATGAGGCACACGTGATATGTACAAATTTATGGCATTCTTCTATGAGTGGATGAAAAGATAGTTGGATGGCTTTAAAGTGCCTGGGTTTGGGTTTTTCTACATGAAAATAAAGATTGGTTTCTTATAAACAACAAATTTAAAAAGAAAATCGAAAAGGAAACAAATGTAATCATCCTGAATCCACGTACATGAAGGATCTTAACCCAGGGCAAACGGATGACTGGCCAGGGAGCTGTGAATGCCCTGGAAAAGTATGCAAATTATTTTCACGTGAGTACAGTTTGGGATGGCGACAGATGGTCATAGCTTTCAGTGCTCCAAAGGGGTCTGCGGCCCCCAAATATTTCAGAATCACTGACTTAAAGGAGAGCCCAGCCCCACGTGCAAGTGAGTCACATTCTTTGAGCTGTTCTTCCAGCAGCAGTGGTGAAATACGTGGATGCCTTATTCTCTCCGAAAGTGATTTGGTCCTTTGCACTTACCAAACTGCATTGTAATTATTTGTTTATGTGTCTGTCACTTGCTCTAAACAAGATACTCCGTAAGAGCATGGACTGAGTCTTTGCTGTCTGACTAGGACAGTAGGTACACAGGAAGTATCTGTGACCTTATCATCTCAATCGTTATTTGCTTGGGAGTCTGTTCCTGTTAACTACGTGCTGCAGGAGGGCAGTGACTTTGTCTTATTTACCTCTGCATTCTACAAAGTTGTAGCACAATGGTAAGCACACAGTGAGACTTGAAAATGGCTGCTGAACCGAACTGATTTGCTTGCACCTCAAGGGTCTGTGGTTTCTCATAGCTAACAGCCTGCTTAGATTCTCGCTGACCAGATCCTGTCTTTAAAATCAGCCCTGAGTTCCAGCCATGCAGTTGCTTCCCAGCTGTCTGTGAAAATGTTACAGTATTTCAGCTGTATTTTATTGAGTTCTTGAAGCCTTTTTCCTGTCCACCCTGGGCTCATCTCCTCTTGCTTTAATTCCTTGTTTAAGCAGCTGCTAAACTATCCTGCTGTATTCAATTCTCCTCACATACTTAACCCGGCTCTGCAGATTTTGCAACATCATAGCTTCAGTGTTTGAGGACAAATACAAGTCTTGATGAAGAAGGTGCCTAGTCATTTGATGTCAAGTACAGTATGCAATATTTTATTTACCTCTGCTTTCCAGATTAGTTACTATTAAATGTTTCTTTCCTTACTTTCATGTTTAAAAGGGTGATTTAAAATGTTACTATAGTCTCATTCCAAAATATGTTTTAGACCTATAAATCCTATTGCATTTTTTAAGTTTACTATTGCTTCTGTTTTTAAAATGAGTTGACAAATGCTTATTTTGAAATGTATAATTTAGGATAAAAATAAAGCAGTTCCTATAGGAAGAATAAATGTATTGGCACCTGTAAAAACAACTCCAATTCTTTTTCCTCTAAAAAGCAATAGTTAATGTGAAAGGTTTGTTTCTTCTTATGCCAGGTTCCAGCTGCTTCACTTTGTTTAAAACTGACTTCAAAGTTTAAACATTGTCCTGTCCCAACAAATAACCTCCCCCAGATGGAATTATCTTGAGTACTATCCTCAGTGCTCTGAATACCACACCTGCAGCCTTTTAATTCAACATTTTATAAACTTTCCAAAGGGAAATGAAACATTTTTTTCTGTCCCCTAACTTATGATTTTTGGAGGGTTAGAGTTTAGTGCACAGAGTTCTATTACCTGGGTGAGTTTATAGCTATTTTAGAAGAATTAAAAAAGTATAATTAGTATCTCTACTGTGCTGATTATTATCAAAGAAATTATAAGAACATGAAAAATCTGAATAGCTCCAAGCTCAACTTTTTTTTTTTAAGATTTTATTTATTTATTTGAGAGAGAGAATGAGATAGAGAGAGAGAGAGCATGAGAGGGGGGAGGGTCAGAGGGCGAAGCAGGCTCCCTGCTGAGCAGGGAGCCTGATGCGGGACTCAATCCTAGGACTCCAGGGTCATGACCTGAGCCGAAGGCAGTGGCTTAACCAACTGAGCCACCCAGGCGCCCCTCAACAACTTTTTTTTTTAAGTAGGCTCCATGCCCAATGTGGGGCTTGAACTCACGACCCTGAGATCAAGAGTCGCATGCTCTAGTGAATGAGCCAGCCAGGCGCCCCTCAACAACTTTCAAAGTAAAAATCTTACCTGTAAATACAGACGCGAGGTACAGATTGGGCTCAATTTGTGTCTGATCCATTTCACTTGATGAAGTTATGTTTAGTTTTGTTAATAAGAAAATCAGTTAAGCCTAGAAATAACCATGATTCATTCCTATTCACTAAAAAGAACACAAACTACATGCACTCCCAGTTACTTTCATAAAACCAAGTAAACAGAAGCCTGATCTAATGGCCTTAATAAGAAGGAAGTTAAACAGCTGAATTTTAATGACTCCATAGAAAAATACTTTACCACCCAATGGATTATCTTTAGGCATCAAAAATTAAGGAAAGGGGGAAACAAGGAATCATTAGAGAATTTGCAATTTGTGTTAAGTAAAAGAAGCTCACGGATCATTTCTTTCAAGGTTAGAAGTTTTCACAGATTCTCCTACTTAAGGACTTCATCATTACAAGAAAAGTGTAGAATCTCCCTTCACCCATGCTAGATGGGGGCATATTGCCCAACACAATCTATGTGAAGCAACCAATAAAGTTGTCAGAGAACACAGAAGAGCACTACGCTGTCAAACCAAAGCCACATTTTAATATTAAAATGAAATAGGCTGGGGAAAACCTCTTTTTGGCTAGGGAATGATGAGGTGGAGGAGGAGAGGAACGTGTAGCACGTGTGGTTCTCCAGCTAACAGGACACGCCAGGCACCAGAAGCATGTGCCCACGTTGATGGCACGCTCTTAATCTGTGCTCTGAAATGCAGTTAATGACTATCAATATCCATTGTTTCAAACAAATTCTTCAGGCAGAACGATTTGGAAAAAATGTAGAGGATGGATGGTAGAATCAGTATTTTCTGATTTTCTCTAAAATAAAAATCAGACTTCTCTCAAGTTTCCCTTATTTCAGAAAAATTTCAGGTGGATTTGGAAGAATATACGTAAATGAACATGATTTGAAGCATTACATCATTCATTTAACTGAGCAATAGGTTCTCACTGGTGACAAAGGTTCATGTTTAGCTATTGTCATTATACTGTCGGAAACCTAAAAATGAAATACATTAAAGAATTAAATGCAATCTAGATTAATGAAGAAAAAAGCTTAAAAAGAATAGTTTTAGAAGAAAATATAGTTTTCTAAAGGTAAGACTGGGGCAAATACAAGTTATGTATTATATACTGACAATCTGCAAATAGACCAAAATTAAACATCTAACCTTGATACTGTTTTAAAAAACCTTTAAATGCATTCAAAGTGCTTACTATCATCTTAATATATGAGATACTATCTATGTTCACTTCCTACTCCGCCTCTAAGTTTCTGAGAGTTACAGAGGGAAAGGTTACCGCTTGGCCCTCTACAGCTACCTTTCCCATTCTACACAGCACCTATAGTACAAAGGTGGACACAATGGTAACAATCAGTCGCACCACACAGGCCACTTCCACTGAAGAAACTTTTTTTTGGGGGGGGGGAGCAAGTAAAATTAAGTGGCAGTCCACTCAGAAGTGATTGCTTCAAAGCCCAGATTTTAAATGTATCTATTGTGTTACGGTAAGAAATAAGCAACGTCATCCCCTTTCATATTAAACAAAACTGGGTGGAAACTAAGAAAAAGAAAACCTACCTTAGGTCTAGCTAGGATTCAGTTAAAAAAATTTTTTTTACGTGTCCATCATTATTATATGAGGTGTTGTGAAGACCGCAAAGAATAAGACATTGTCTTAATCCTCTTTAATTGTAAAGGTAAAACTAACACAGAGCAGACTGACAGCAGTGAGCAAATCTTCCAATTAATGCGCCTGTTCCACCTCAAATATAGGAGAGTTTAAAGACTAACGATTAATTGAGCTCTCTGCCTTTTAGCATCATACCACTTGTAGCTGTTAATGTTTCCATCCTGGAACTCGAATTCTTCTTCTATTCTTGGTAACTTCTCTTTGTCTCTTCCTGTTCTATTGCCTTTTTTTTTTTTTTTTTTTAATCCTCTTTAGAAGGTGCTATATATTGTACCTGTCTGGCTTTGGAGAAAGGAGCTGTGAAACCTTTTCTAAACCAGTGATTTTCAACAGAGGGTTGGCGTAGGGAGAAGGGAAAGTCTGAATCACTTTTGGGGCTTTTTCAAACTAACAAGGGCTCCCTTCCATTCTGATAGGTCCACACTCCAAAGGGGGTGTATCCCCCAATGGGACCTGCTGCTATAATGAAACACTTCTAAATTCATAACGACCTAAATGTGAATTTTATACACTGCATTTTCTTTGGAATAAAAAAGGAGCAAGTTTTCTCCAATATTCAGATTTTTTGCTTAATAAAAAGCATTTTCTTGAAACTTTCAAAAACAATGGCTTTTAAAAAACACAACGGCTTATTTCTAATTTATTAAAACAATGAATTTTAACTCAAAAAATGATGATTTCATTACTCCAAACCAAAGCATATTTTAGTCATCTCTTTATATCCAACAAAGCTGCATTATTAGTAAAAACATCTAAATTGAAATAATACGCTAAATCTGTTATTATTTTTAAGATGTGCCTTCAATAAGCCATTTCATAGGCTGAAGTGATTTAATGTAATGCTGGATTTTCATAAAGGACAAGAAAATAGGGGTACCTGGCTGGCTTAGTTGGTAGAGCATGTGTTATGAGTTCAAGCCCCATGTTGGGTGTAGAGATTACTCAAAAATAAAATCTAAAAATAAAAGGTTTCCCTCCATTATCCTTCCTTATTTCCCCTAAGATGCCTAAATCAGTCCTCTATGTATGGTTGCTCAAGAAATATCCAGCTGACCAATGTTTCTGAACCTTTATATCAAATGGATATACTACTCTGTGATCTTGTATAGATCCTTTTCTGGAAAAAACACCCACTTTTTTCTATTCATTCTACACTGTAGTATGTAAGATAAAAAAGTTGCAAGTAATTGACAACCAGACACTACGTTAGAGAGTCACCTGGAAGCTCACAGTGAAAAGCACAGACTTGGAAGCTAAACTGCCTAATGCAAATCACAGTGCCAACAGAAATGAGCTGTGAGACCTAGGAGAAATACCACCACTCTGTGGAATATCACCATTTTGTGTTTCAATTTCCTCTTCTACCTCATAGGTTTCTTATGATCATTAACAGAGACAATATATGTAAATAACTTAGAGAAGTGCCTACATTATTACTCAATAAGTGGTAGTTTTATTATTTTGTTGCTTGTGATTATTTTCTAACTTCTCACAACTCACAAAAAATTCTTCTTGTTACGTAATCTTTTAAAAATATTTCTGGACAGGGAGACCTTTTGTTGAAAAGAAAAAGTACTGCTCCCATATGACCAACGGAGCGCTACAACGGGTCTCAGAGATCATCTTATCCTTACTAATAAGGAAGTCAAGATTCAGAAAGGTTCACTGACAAATCAATGTGACTATATTAATAGTATTAATAGTAGGGACCATAGCAAACAGTTCTTTCCCCATCTCCCAACTTCAGATACTGAGACCTGTAAGAACCATCAGAAATTATTTGTTCTACTTTTTAAAAAATTATCAAGGAAGGAAATACAGTATAATGTTTAAGAGTACAGCATTTGCTTTCTGAGTTGGGACTACATCTGATTCACAGCTCTGTCATGTACTAGCTATGTATCCTTGGCCAAAGTATGTAACTTCACCGAGCCTCAGGTTTCTCAAATAGAAAATGAGAATATTATCATCTACCTAGTTGGGTTGATTATGGATCTTAGCGAAGTATATCACATATAGGAAATATACAGAGATGGTGGCTATTATGTGTTGTTGATGTTATTATAAACACAAACAAAACTCCACCAAAACTGGGAGAGAGTCTTGATTTCTGTAATAATTTCTCCTAACAGTAAAATTTAAAAAATAAATAAATAAAATAAGCCACTATCTCAATATCAGAGTTGTCTATTGTCATTTATTCTTGTAATGAATAGCTGGCTCATAATTCACACTTGCTGGGGGATGGGGTTTCCTGAAGGGTGAGTATTGTACTCTGCAGGTGAGAATTAAAGCAGCAAACACAACCTATACCTGGCCAACATGATTTAAAAACTGCTTATCAATGTTGTTGACTCTTACACTTCCTCATCCTACTGTTTAAAATGGAAGAAACAATACTCATTGGTATTTAAGTCAAAGGATGAGAAGAAACAATTTCCAAACATTTGATCCATGAATTTCTATGGAAATTAGGAGTGGGTAACACTGGCTAAAAATTGAGTCATAAATTACCTAACAAATATAATTTATCCTTTTACCTTTACCACAAAAGACAAATGTGTTATCTTTTATTTAAATATTTAAAGATATCACAAAATCAAAACAAGTGATCTGAGATTTGAAAATGGAATCCAAGTCTAGGAAAGCAGGGATACTGCTGAAAAAGCTTTAAACGAGGGCACACAAGGTTGCTGGGATTATACCATTTGTACACTATGCTTCTTTCAAACACTCATCTTATTTCAATACTTTAGCTTTTTATTTTAAATGGTCATTCAAAATCTTGTAGCTATATGGTGCCAATTTGAAAGGAGGCTATGTTGTAGTATTTCAAAAAGTGGTATTTAAAAGGATAGCAACCTGGGCTTTACAATGTTTGTACTCTTGTTTTTAAAATTTTTTATATCGTCCTGAAAGTTTATCTTTTGGTTTTTAATACTACCCTTAGTAAGGATCACCAGAATAGCAATACTTAAATCTATAAACTGTTATATTATTATTTTAACCAAAATTTTTTTTAAGATTTTATTTATTTATTTGACAGAGAGAGACACAGCGAGAGAGGGAACACAAGCAGGGAGAGTGGGAAAAGCAGGCTTCCCGTGGAGGAGGGAGCCCAAAGCAGGGAGCCCGATGCAGCGTTCGATCCCAGGACCCTGGGCTCATGACCTGAGCCGAAGCCAGATGCTTAATGACTGAGCCACCCAGGTGCCCCTTTAAACAAATTCTTTATGGATTATTTAAGAAAACTGCAGAGTACTATAGGGCTATTAACTGTAAAACAAGGATATAAAGATGAAGGCTCCTAATAATAAATTTTTTAGCTCACAAAACAAGAGTTTTTAAATGGGTGCCATTCAGAATACGAAACAAAATAAGGAGAAATCTAAAACTAGTAACACTTAGAATACCTGGATCTTTTATACCAATTTGAGTTCACTGGGGGGAAGAAAGGAACATTATTAGAGTAGTTAAAAATATATAAAAAGAAATTAACACCTTTGAAACAAATAATCTGGCCAGATTAAGTTACTCTTCGGCTGCATATCTAATAGGTATACGAGTCTCTCCAATAATAGCATTTTAGAAATAGTATCTCGGCAGCATAAAAGCTTATATCCAACTGCCAAGAAGCTGATTGGTAATTCAGAAAATAGATGACCCACCTATCCTGAATGCAGACTAAGCTTTACTTGACTAACGTACATTTAATTATTGAAGCTCATTAAAAACCATTTAAGTACTTGAATGTACTGCTGTGTGGTGTTACGACAAAGAGTCCCTGCCTTTTCGGGGCAGGAATGTCTAGAGGAACATTCCAGCACTAACATTTGGTTGAGAACTGAGAGAGTCGATGTTTTAGTAGACAACTTTATCGACAATGCACTTCCTGTCGGTTGAATAGCCTGTGACACTGCCACCAAAACAAATTCCTCTCAGATAATTCTTCATAAGAGCATGTCATAATGGTCTGAAAACTAAAGGAATCTTAAAAATCACACTAGGTTTGTCTCGTGAGAGAAGCCACACATTCTGCCTGATTTCATTTATTTACAGTAAGAAAAAACAAGAGAACTAATCACAGAGCAGTGGCTATCCTTGGGGGTGGAGCTTGTAACAGAGAAAACATGAGGGGGCTCAGGGGTGCTGACAGCGTGCTGTTTCTTGAGCTGGACATGGGTTACACCAGTGAGCTCAGTTTGTGAAAATTCTTTCAGCTGGACACCCATGATACGCATACTTATCTATATGTAGATTATACTTCTGTAGAAAGTTGAAATTGAAAAAAAACCAATATATTAGTTTCAGCAATTGAAAGGTGCTTCCTCTACAGTTTTGGACTGTTTTCCAATGACTGAAACAGCCAAATAACTAACTTTACTGGCCTTTAACATCAAGTGAATAGTTGCCAAGTCACACGCCATACTGCTAACGACAAAGCCAAATTCCTTTCTATTTCTTTCCTTAAAATCTGAAATACCAGCAAGATGAAATTATTCAGAAGCAGAAGGTGAGTTTTTGTTGTTGTTGTTGCTTTAGTTTGACTCTACAGGACTTCTTACTTCGAGGGTACTTGATGCTCTGTGACAAGCAGCCACTCAATTTCTTTGAAATCACAAACTGATACCATTTTACCTAATCTTGAAAGCATTTTTAAAATATTAATACATTCCACAAAAGTCATTTAATTCTTTCTTTTTGGTGCCAAAAAGGTTTGCTGTTTCATTTTATGAAGCAATGACATCAGAGCTACATTTAAACTCAACTTTTTCAACAATAACTTGTACAACTTTAATTACATAAGGCCATAGACTGTTATAGAAGGTCACTACCCTCACATTCTTATAAGTGACACTTGATGGCTAACAAAGCTGAAGGCAAAGTCACTCCCTAATAGTTACTAAGCAGTTTGAACCCAAGTGCTTCTATAGTTTATGTACAGAAAATCCATCTTCTGAGATGGAAATCCTTCCTAAATATGAAAACTCTCAAATTACGCCCTGTGACTATCACTGTAATTACACTGTATTATTTGTGTAGCTTTTATAGTGGATTTTGCCAGATCTAGACATTCCTAACTAAATTTGGAAACAAAAATTAAATGTGACATGGTGACCAGTTTACTTCCCCAAGGCCAGACTTGGTAATTTTTGAAAGAGAGTGAAAGAATGAAAAATGAGCTTTCGAATCCAGGAAGGCACAAGAAAACAAGACCACCACCATTCCGTATCCTAAACTTAGAGCTCTAAAGATTTTCTGTTGACTAGTAAGTTTTGGGTGTGAGGCAGTGGGCAGGGGAGGGTGGACTTCTGCTCACTGTACACACGACACCAATGGGAATAAGGGCCGGTCCAAGTTCTCCGTTACCGTTACTCCGGGTAATAGTTCCCAGCCGGGAGGCACAGCTGCACAGGCCTGCCAGGAAGGCCATCGCAGCCGTGTGCTTTGATAGCGTGGGGCCCTGACGTGTCAGGGTATAGAGAAGGCAGCAGTTGTTGGCTGTGAAAACAGTCTGATACAAACCAGATGGGAACTTACTAGATGGGCAACACAAAGGAAAACAACTGGCTCATTCAACAAAGTCAGGTCCCTGCCCCAGAGAATTCACAGGAGACAGTAACAGTCACCCAGAGTTGATGCAAACAAGAAACAGCCACGTGGTTACAGTTTAAAGAATTGTTTTTCCTCAGACTAAACAAAGTTTTGATTTCTAATTCTTGTATTCATTAATTGTAGTTTGGTGGACGAGCCCTTCGGTCAAAGACAAATATTTCATTTATATAATATATACTTCTGAGACACCAGGAGAAACTTAGGGGGGCCTAGAAACTAATTTTGTGCTGTTTCCTGGGAAGTGTTAGGAACATAAGCTATGCTCTTTCAAGAAACCGGAAAACTTAGAACATGATTGATCATGTTGACCCAGTAATTAGAAAACACCCACCATAATATTTCTAGGACTTCCTAAGTCTGCTCTGTTGTAATGTAGGCAGAATGACGCAAAAGGCAATAATCACAAGGCTCTCGGAACTACATTTCTACCTAAATTATGTTTTCTGACTTCCTTACCCGGGAAATATAATGGCAAGTATATTCATGGGAAAAAAGTGCCAGCATTCTCCCTAACCTGACTGTGTGAAGCCCATCACACTAAAAAGTGCCTGTCCATTTGGAGTTGACAAGTACGGCCAAGATTAACAAGCAGATTTTAGGATACATTTTTGGCAATAATTCCTTATCAAGGAAACTGAAAATAATAGCATTTTCATGCACACATTTGAACATATTTTATAATGAAGTAATCCTGTTTTGTTTTGTGCATTTATCCTAATCAAAAATAACAATTAGGTTTCTTAAAAGAGAAGCGATGTAGCTGCAGAATTGTGAAGATTACTGTGGCACCTGAGACACAGCTCGGGTTTCCCAATGTGCATTGGCTGCATTGGCTGGATGATCTTCACTGACTCTACCCGCCCTAAAAACTGAGGTCCAACACTTAGAGACATCTTTCCTGTTGGCGTTAGATCTTTCATCCCTTGCAAGGTCATTCTGAAATAACCCAGAGAAAACAAAAGTGGAGTTAACAACTCTGGTGCGTAGGTTGATTCAGTCATAAGCATTTCTAGCCCTAAGCGGTTCCCTCTGCACTCTGTGGTACATCCGCACACACTCACACACCTTTTTTTTTTTTTTCCCCAAAAAGTCTAAATTAGTATGCGGCAACAGTGCTGGATAACTGACCATTCTGACTAACTTTAATCATCAAATCCAAGAAACCAGTCTGTGCTTATATTATAAGCTACATTCCCCTGTAAAAAGTAGGAAGGGAAAAGCTTTAAAAAGCATTGTTTATTAAAATTAAGAATAAATGTGTCACTCAACAATGAATCAATTCTGTTAAGTCTGTTAAAAGTTTTTCTCAGTGCATGGAATCAACTCTTTTACAAAACGATCAACAAAGGCAGTTTGTCTTGAATTTATCAGTAAATGTATTTGTTAGACTTTGGGCTAACTTATGAAAAAAAATGAATTGGTACCATTTCTATTATGAGGCATACTGATAATTATTTATATACTTCTTCAGGAACTGCCTATTTCTACCTTAGCGGTGCTTACAGATATAGATATAGATATCAACCTAATGAACTGGCATAAATTTTATAAGAAAAAAACAACTAAATGCATTTAATAAGTTTTATCTCATAAACAGATATTGATATGATTTCAGAGAATAAGACAAAGGCCAAATCACGCAGAGCCTTTTAGGTCACAGTGAGCAGTCTGGACTTTTTTCTGATGCAAAAAAGGTCTTTCGGGGTTTTGAGCAGGGAGTCATGTGATCTGATTCATATTTTTAAAAGATCACTCTTGCTCTGAGTAGATAATAGACAAAAGGGGAACAAAAGTGTATATCGGAGAGACAAGTTGAGAAACTTCTCAAGATAATATTAAGGTTGAAAAATATTATGCTTAAAAAAATCAACTGCACACCTACAGAAGGTAGGAAACTTAGGTTGATATCAAGTCATTGAAAAATATCTTGGTCAGTTTTATTAGAACACTGAAAACCACAGTATTGAGCAATAGTGTTTAATAACTTCTGTAAACATTGGGATAATCTAAGAGTAGTGAGGCTACTTAACCTCTCCGAGCCTCTGTTTTCCCATCTGTATAATAAAACTACCACCAACAACAATAAAAACATCTGTACATACAAGTTTGCTGTGAAAATGAAAGTTACACTACATGAGAGTTCTTTGTCAGCTGCAAAGCATTTGACAAATGTTGGTTTCATCACTGTATATTTGGGAAGAAACAGATCTACCATACTTGGTAATGACTGTGTTCTGTCCTAGCATACCTAACTCTATGCAAGATATACTGACTGGAGTATGGTCAAATTAATAAAGAGCTTGGAAACAATATAATATAAGGAAGAGTAAAAGGAACATAACATGCAGACTTTGGATTATGATTGCTGCCATCAAATATTTAAAACACTGTCCCACTGAGAGACCTGTTTCTAACACCCAGTAGGGGAGAACTAGAACCAACAGTGAGAAGTTATGGAGAGCCAGATGTTAACATAGAAAGAATGATTAGTGCTTTCCAGACATAAAATGTCCGGCCAACTAGCATGTTCCTTAAACTGTGGGGTGATCACCTGTTGGGTCTAATTTCCCTTTTGCTGGCTCCCTCTACCTTCTCTAGCTTTAAATCTTAAAGGTGTCTGGGATCTTAAACCTGGGATGCTTCTCTTCCCTTTCTATACTCAGTCCTAAGGTGATCTCATCCATACCCACAGCTTTTTTTTTTTTTTTTTTTTTTTAAAGATTTTATTTATTTATTTGAGAGAGAGAGAGAGGGAGAGAGAGCACATGAGAGGGGGGAGGGTCAGAGGGAGAAGCAGACTCCCTGCTGAGCAGGGAGCCCGATGCGGGACTCGATCCGGGGACTCCAGGATCATGACCTGAGCCGAAGGCAGTCGCTTAACCAACTGAGCCACCCAGGCGCCCCATACCCACAGCTTTAAATAGCATCTACACTGTCAGCTCTCAGATTGATATCCCCTTCCCTGAGCTTCAAATAACAAACTGCCTACCTGTTTCTTCACTTGGAGATGTATTAGGCTTCTCAAACTTCATGTGCCCTACACAGAATGACTGATTTTCCCTTCAGTCTTCCCAGTAGATGGCACCATCCTTCACCCAATAACTTTTGGAAACTTAGGAGTAATTAATCCTTGCCTGTGCTTTCTATTACATTCCACATCTAATTCACTTTAATAATTTTTGAAGTGAACTCATTCTTCAGCGACTTTATCAGGTATACCATCGACATACAGCCTGAACCTGACCACTGTGACACCTCCACCAGCGCCCATGCCACTATCATCTCTCATCTGGAATACTGCAACAGTCTTCCAGTTGGTTTCCCTGCTCCCAGTATTGTCTCCCCATAGTCTGCTTTCTGGCCAGCTGCCAGGAGGATGTTTTTAAAAATGTAAATTAGAATTTGCCATTCCCTTGCTCAAACCTTCCACAGGAATCTCATTGTACTCAGAAAAAAATCCAAACTCCTTCCCAGAGACTACAGGGCTCTACGTGATCTGCTGTCTACATCTCATTTCTCATTTCCTACCACTGCCCCACTTGCACACGCCCCTCCAGCCACACTGGCCTTCTTGCTTGGGCACAACAAGCTCATTTCCACCTCAAAATTCTTCATTCTTCCTATTCCTTCTAGATGGAATACTCCTCCCAAGATGTTTGCAAGATTTCCTCCTTCACTTCATTCTCTGCAAATGCCACTCCTTCGAAAAAACTTCCCCAACCAAATGATTTAAAGTAGCAAACCACTCACCTTGCTTCCTTCATTAGTCATAACCCTGATTTATGATTTTTTAATTGATACTAGTAGAAATGCAAATCGATATTGACATTATTTTTGAAATAAAGCAATACCTTTTTAAAATCTTTTGCTTTTTATTTGGAAATAATTTCAAACTTGGAGAAAAACTGCAAGAATAGTATAAAGAACACCCATATATCACTTACCCAGATTCACAATTGTTAACCTCTTCCCCTGTGTTTTAGGTTGGTGTGATTCTTCCCAATGGCTACATTCAGGTTATGCATTCTTGGGCAGAATATTACATAGGAAATATTGTACCCTGCTCAGATATCCTATCTGGAAGCACACAGTGTTTATCTGCCCCCTATGGTGATATTAATTTTGATTGCCCAATCAACACATTATCTTTTGTTTTCCCTTTCAACTAATGAGCCAATCTGGGAGGAGATACTTTAAGACCATGCAAATATCCTTCTCCTCATCAAAACTTCCCTCTAGCAGAAGAGAGAATTAATGATATAGAAGACAAAATGATGGAGAATAAAGAAGCTGAGGAAAAGAGAGATAAACAACTACTGGATCACAAGGGGAGAATTCAAGAGATAAGTGATACCATAAAGCAAAACAGTATTAGAATAACTGGGACCCCAGATGAAGAGGAAGGTGGGGGGGCAGAAGGGATACTGGAACAAATTACAGCAGAGAACTTCCCTACTTTGGGGAAGGGAACAGGCATCAAAGTCCAGGAGGCACAGAGAACCCCTCTCAAAATCAATAAAAATAGGTCAACACCCCGACATGTAATAGTGAAACTTGCAAATCTCAGAGACAAAGAGAAAATCCTAAAAGCAGCTTAGGACAAGAAGTCCGTAGCCTACAAGGGTAGAAACATTAGACTGGCAGCAGACCTATCCATGGAGACCTGGCAGGCCAGAAAGGACTGACATGATATATTCGGGTGCTAAATGAAAAAAAAACATGCAGCCAAGAATAATTTACCCAGCTAGGATGTCATTCACAATAGAAGGAGAGATAAAAAGCTTCCAGGACAAAGAGAAACTAAAAGAATTTGTGATCACTAAACCAGCCCTGCAAGAAATACTAAAAGGGATCCTGTAAGCGAAGAGAGAGCCCAAAAGTAACATAGAACAGAAAGGAACAGAGACAATATACAGAAACAGTGACTTTACAGGTAATACAATGACACTAAATTCATATCTTTCAATAGTTACTCTGAATGTAAATGGGCTAAATGCCCCAATCAAAAGATACAGGGTATCAAAGCAAGACCCACTGATATGCCGTCTGCAAGAGACTCATTTTAGACCCAAAGATACCTCCAGATTTAAAGTGAGGGGGTGGAAAACCATTTATCATGCCAATGGACATAAAAAGAAAGCTGGGTGGCAATCCTTACATCAGACAAATTAGATTTTAAACCAAAGACTGTAATAAGAGATGAGGAAGGACACTATTTCATAATTAAAGGGTTTATCCAACAAGAAGATTTAACAATTGTAAATATTTATGCCCCTACCATGGGAGCAGCCAATTATATAAACCAAGTAATAACAAAATTAAAGAAACACATTGATAATAAAACAATAATAGTAGGGGACTTTAATACCCTCCCTCACTGCAATGGACAGATCATCTGAGCAGAAGATTAACAAGGAAACAAGGGCTTTGAATGACACACTGGACCAGATGGACTTCATAGATATATTCAGAGCATTCCATCCTAAAGCAATAGAATACACATTCTTCTCGAGTGCACATGGAACATTCTCCAGAATAGATCACATACTGGGTCACAAATCAGGTCTCAACCAGTACCAAAAGATTGGGGTCATTCCCTGCATATTTTCAGACCACAATGCTTTGAAACTGGAACTCAATCACAAGAGGAAATTTGGAAAGAACTCTAATACATAGGGGCTAAAGAGCATCCTACTAAAGAATGAATGGGTCAACCAGGAAATTAAAGAAGAATTTTAAAAATTCATGGAAACAAATGAAAACGAAAACACAACCGTTCAAAACCTTTGGGATGCAGCAAAGGCAGTCCTAAGAGAGAAGTATATAGCAATACAAGCCTTTCTCAAGAAACAAGAAAGGTCTCAAATACACAACCTAATCTTATACCGAAAGGAACTGGAGAAAGAACATGTAAAGGAGAAAATAAAGCCTAAACCCAGCAGGAGAAGAGAATTAATAAAGATTAGAGCAGAAATCAATGAACCAGAAACCGAAAGAACAGTAGAACAGATCAACAAAACTAGGAGCTGGTTCTTTGAAAGAATTAATAAGATTGATAAAGCCCTGGCCAGACTTATCAAAAAGAAAAGAGAAAAACCCAAATACATAAAATCATGAATGAAAGAGGAGAGATCACAACCAATATCAAAGAAATACAAACAATTGTAAGAACATATTATGAGCAATTATATGCCAACAAATTAGGCAATCTGGAAGAAATGGATGCATTCCTAGAGACATACACACTACCAAGACTGAAACAGGAAGAAACAGAAAACCTGAACAGACCCATAACCAGCAATGAAATTGAAGCAGTCATCAAAAATCTCCCAACAAACAAGAGTCCAGGGTCAGATGGCTTCTGAGGGGAATTCTACCAAACATTTAAACAAGAATTAATACCTATTCTTCTGAAGCTGTTCCAAAAAATAGAAATGGAAGGAAAACTTCCAAACTCATTCTATGAGGCCAGCATTACCTTGATCCCAAAACCAGACAAAGATCCCACCAAAAAGGAGAATTACAGATATCAATATCCCTGATGAACATGGATGCAAAAATTCTCACCAAGATACCAGCCAATAAGATCCAACAATACATTAAAAGGATTATTTACCACAACCAAGTGGGATTTATTCCTGGGCTGCAAGGGTGGCTCAACATCTGCAAATCAATTAATGTGATACACTATATAAATAAAAAAAAGGGAAAAGAACCATACGATCCTCTCAACAGATAAAGAAAAAGCATTTGACAAAGTACAGCATCCTTTCTTGATTAAAACTCTTCACAGTGTAGGGATAGAGGGTAATACCTCAATATCATAAAAGCCATATATGAAAAGCCCATAGCGAATATCATTCTCAATGGGGAAAAACTGAGAGCTTTTCCCCTAAGGTCAGGAACACGGCAGGATATCCATGATCTGTTCTCAGAAAACTACAGGACACTCATGAAATAAATTGAGGAAGGACACAAAGAAATGGAAAAATGTCCCATGCTCATGGATTGGAAGAACAAATATTGTTAAAATGTCTATGCTACCTAGAGCAATCTATGCATTCAATGCAATCCCAATCAAAACATTATCAACTTTTTTCACAGAAATGGAACAAATAATCCTAAAATTTGTATGGAACCAGAAAAGACCCCAAATAGCCAAAGGAATGTTGAAAAAGAAAACCAAAGCTGGTGGCATCACAATTCCAGACTTCAAGCTCTATTACAAAGCTCTAATCATCAAGATGGTATGGTACTGGTACAAAAACAGACTCATAGATCAATGGAACAGAAGAGAGAACCCAGAAATGGACCCTCAGCTCTAGGGTCAATTAATCTTCAACGAAGCAGGAAAGAATATCCAATGGAAAAAAGACAGTCTCTTCAACAAATGGTGTTGGGAAAATTGGACAGCCACATGCAGAAGAACGAAACTAGACCATTTCCTTACACCACACACAAAAACAGACTCAAAATGGATGAAGGACCTAAATGTGAGACAGGAATCCATCAAAATCCTAGAGGAGAACACAGGCAGCAACCTCTTTGACCTCGGCTGGAGCAACTTCTTGCTAGACACATCTTCAAAGGCAAGAGAAACAAAGGCAAAAATGAACTACTGGGACTTCATCAAGATAAAAAGCTTTTGCAGAGCAAAGGAAACAGTTGAAAAAACCAAAGACAACCGACAGAATGGGAGAAGATATTTGCAAATGACATATCAGATAAAGGGCTAGTATCCAAAATCTATAAGAACTTATCAAACTCAACACCCAAAGAACAAATAATCCAATCAAGAAATAGGCAGAAGATACAAACAGACATTTCTCCAAAGAAGACATACAAATGGCCAACGGACACATGAAAAAACACTCAGCATCACTCGGCATCAGGGAAATAGAAATCAAAACCACAAGATACCACCTCACGCCGGTCAGAATGGCTAAAATTAACAAGTCAGGAAAGGACAGATTTGGCGAGGATGCAGAGAAAGGGGAACCCTCCTACACTGTTGGTGGGAATGCAAGCTGGTGCAGCTACTCTGGGAAACAGTATGGATGTTCCTCAAAAAGTTGAAAATAGAGCTACCCTACGACCCAGCAATTGCACTAGTGGGTATTTACCCCAAAGATACAAATGTAGTGATCCAAAGGGGCACATGCACCCCAATGTTTATAGCAGCAATGTCCACAATAGCCAAACTATGGAAAGAGCCCAGATGTCCATCAACAGATGAATGGATAAAGAAGATGTGGTATACATATATACAATGGAATACTACTCAGCCATCAAAAAAAAAAAAAAAAGAAATCTTGCCATTTGCAAGGAAATTTACTTCCTACAGAAGTTTTGAAAAAGGCTATAAGAAAATACTCCTACAGAGTATGATACTAATGAGGGCTAAAAGTGAAGTATATGACAAATGGTATGGGCCCTTCAAGGACACAGAGTGGATCAAGAATGTCTGTGGGGGATGGGGAGGTTGTGTCAGAGGGCAGGGTAGGCGATAGTTCTAAATAAAGACATTGAAAAAGGCATGGAGGTGGGGGTGAGGGTGGGGCGGGAGCTTAGGAAGTACAGGTAACAGGAGGATGAGGGAAAGAATAGAATTATGAAGCATGGCTACAAGTGGCTTGTAGGATCATCAAGCCGTCCCTCATTCCATAGATGAAAATAAGTGATCCCTCTAATTCTATACTCATTCCCTATCCCCTTATTTGTCTTTCCCCCCTTTTCTCACCTGAATGCCATCCCTATCTTTCTGTTCTTTCTTCTCCTCCCCCCTTCCTTCTCCACTATCTCATTTAACCCCCTTTTCCCTTCTTTCTTTTCCCTCCCTTCCTTTCTCTACACATACTCTTTTCTTCTCTCAGGACTGTATCTTTCTCCCTCTCACTTTGTTAAGAGTAGAATGAGATGGGATCAAGGCTGAAAGTGGAAGAGTTACCTTTATAGAGGAAAAAAAGCATAACCCCTTCTTCAACCCAAAAGGAAAAAAAAAAAATTAAAGGACTAAAGTAGAGCCATAAGAAGCTGGGGCTACAGTAGCTATAAATGCTCACATTTGAAAGAGCAGACCTTCGAAAAGCAAAAGCATGTATCAAAAGAGAACTGAGGGATAAATTTGAGATTAAGGATTTGAGGAGAAGGGCTGGAACAGGTGCTATCTGGGGTGAAGGTCAATATGAAATTAATAAAAGAATTACTGGGGAATGGCAAAAGTCCAGCTCAAGCCCCACAGCACAATTTGCTAACGGGCTATAATTGCACAAATAGCATCATCATCCAGCAGGACTTCGTGACCAGAGAACAAAATCAGAGACCCTTGAAAGTAGGAGGAATGCAGAGTGGGGATTAGCACAGATCAAAGAGACATGGAAGTCTGGGATGGTGATAAGACAGAACTGAAATGGGTCAACCATATAGGTCAGGCAAGATACGGGGCCCCCGGAATAGTCAGCCAAGAGAAGTAAGACCGAGTAATTGGAGGTCCCACTACAGGTGGGAGAAAGAATACAGGACTGTTTAATTGATGCACTAGCTACTTCACAATATCTGCTTCCTTGTCCCATTACCCAAACCAGCCAGGTTAGTTGGGGGAGGAAGGAGAAAAGAAGCATTAAGCTGTATAATGAATAAGACAATTATCCCTACACACTTCATGGAGCACAGCTGCTCATTATTCCAAACATACAGGTTCTTCTAAAAATTGAGGTTTCAAGGAGAAAAGAAAAGCTAGAGAGGATGAAAGGCAGAAAAAAAATCTATCTTAGAAAACTTAGTTCCAGCTAATTAGTACCCTATTGCTTCTGAACAACATCATATAAGTCCAGTTCTTTATCTCTTCTACACCTTAAAGGAGATGATACTATTTAGGAAAGGAAATAGGAGAGAAAGTAATCTGAATTCTCCCTAGACCAGATACTATTGGCAATGAGAACTATATTTAAAGACAGCCCCCTTAGATTTTCTTCTTTTTAAATAGATGTCATAAACACTATTCAAAAGTCAATAAAATCTGCGTCAAAGACTTCATGTTCCTAAGCTCCTTATTTTTAATTTGTCCCTCCCACCTTCAGTGTCTATCACTCTCATTACTTTTTATTCCTAAACCATCACCGGTTTGCTGTGGTAAGACGTGTCTTCTAAGAGCTGCCATTAGGCCTGAATTACATGTTTATACTTCATCAGTGTTATTTTCTGTAGCAAAAAACAATCTTGGGAGATTTTTCCCACTTAAAAAAATGTTTAATGATATTTTATAAAGCTAGCTATGTTAAGCCTACCTACATGATGTTAGACCTTTGTTTGGAGTGAGATGGGGAAAAGGCTAAGGCCAAAGGCAAAAATTTGGGGGCATATTTTGCTCTACTTTTATAATACATTATGTCTTCAATATAATAGAAATTGGATTTCTAGGTGTTTATTTAAGAATACATTTCATTCAAGCTAGAAGTCTGGAACATTTGTGTTTTGTAATTAATAGCAGCTAACTAGAAACAGAAAATATTGTGTGTGCTAATCTCAAATGCTCAATGGAAATACTCTTGTTTTAAAAATAATTTTTTAAGGGTGCGTGGGTGGCTCAGTCAATTAAGTGTCTGCTTTCAGCTCGGGTCATGATCCCAGGGTCCTGGGATCTAGTCCCGCATCAGGCTCCCTGCTTAGCAGGGAGTCTGCTTCTCCCTCTACTTTTTCCCATTTGTTGAAAAGATTATCCTTTCTTCATTAAAATCTTTGCCATTTGTGAAAAAAATCAACTGATCATAAATGTGTAGACTACTTTTGGATTCTATATTCTATTCCATTGACCTATCTACCTGTTCATCTTTGTGCCAATACTACACTATCATGATTACTATAGCTTTATAAAATGTTTTGAAGTCATAGTGTAAATCTCCCAACTTTTTCTTTTTTTAAATTTTATTTTATTATGTTATGTTAATCACCGTACATTACATCATTAGTTTTTGATGTAGTGTTCCATGATTCATCGTTTGCATATAACACCCAGTGCTCCATTCAATATGTGCCCTCTTTAATACCCATCACCAGGCTAACCCATCCCCCCACCCCCCTCCCCTCTAGAACCCTCAGTTTGTTTCTCAGAGTCCATAGTCTCTCATGGTTCCTCTCCCCCTCCGATTTCCCTCCCCTTCATTTTTCCCATCCTACTTTTTCTTTTTAAAATTACTTTGGGTATTCCAGCTCTCTGCATTTCCTTATGAGCTTGTCAATTTCTACCAAACCCTTGTTAGAATTTTGATTGAGATTGCACTGAATCTGTAGGTCAATTTGGGGAGAACAGACATCTTAATTTCCAGTCTTCATCTATGAACATTTATCATCTATCCATTTATTTAAGTCTTTGATTTCTCTCATCAAATCTTTTTGTAGTTTTTAGCACACAAATCTTGCAAATATTTTATTAGATTTATACCTAAGTATTTCATGTTTCTGTTGCTATGATAAATTGTAGTTTTTATTTTATTTTTTAATTTTTAAAAATATTTTATTTATTTATTTTGAGAGAGAGAGAGAGAAAGCACGAGCAGGGGGGAATGGCAGAGGCAGAGGGAGAAGCAGAGTCCCCGCTGAGCAGGGAGCCTGACACAGGGCTCGATCCCAAGACCCTGAGATCATGACCTGAACCGAAGGCAGAAGCTTAACCAACTGAACCACCCAGGCACCCCTAAATTGTAGTTTTTAATGATAATTTCCAATTTTCATTGCTAGTTCAAATAAATATCATTGATCTTTGTACATTTTTTATAATCATGCATCAGCAAATTAGATTTAAATCAATCATCTTATTTCTTTTTTGTTCTTTTTGCTATTGTTAGCCCTTTTCCCCTAATTTTCTACTTGCTTTTGGAATAACTGAGTATATATTTAATTTAGTACTACTTAAACATATTTTAATGGTTACTCTAGAGTTTACAATATACATCTATCCCTTACCATCGTCCACTTTCAAATCACATTATATCATAATATATACTGTAAGAAGCTTTCATCAGTATACCTTCAATTCTTGTACCTCATTTATCATGCTATCATTGTCATTTATTTTTATAGTCACTAAAAACAATATTTTTGCATTTGACAGTTAATTATCTTTTATAGTGACCAAAAAAATAAGAAATCTTTTATTTATACCTTCACTTTAGCCAACTCGGAAGCTCTTCATTTCTTTGTATAAATCCAAGTTTCTATCTGGTATCATTTAATTTCTACCTGAAAATTTCCTTTAAGGTTTTTCGTTTGTTTGTTTGCTTGTTTGGGTACATGCCTGTCTCTCAGGTTTTGTTTACCTGGAAAAAAAGTATTTATTTTGCCTTCATTTTTGAAGAGTATTTTTGCTGGATATAGAATTCTGGGTCGACTGAGGTTTTTTTGTTTTTTCCCTTTCAGCACTTTAAAATGTTACTGTTTTGTCTTCTGGACTATTTGTCTTGTAATAAGAAAAGCTGACATATTTCTTATATTTGCTCTTCTATAAGTAGTCTACCTTTTTTCTCTGGCTTCCTTCAATATTTTGTCTTTGGTTTTTAGCAGTTTGAATACAATGTGTATAAGTATTTTTTCTTTTAATCTTGCTTGAATTTCCTCTGAGATTCTTGGATTTGTGGTTTAATGTTCTTTCTTATAAAATTATTGATCATTATCTCATCAAATATTCTTACTGTTCTGTTTGCTTTCTCTTTTCTTACTGGTATTCCAATTACATGTGTGTTTGGATATTTGATATTGCTCTTGAATGCTCAGATGTTTTTCACTCTTCTTTCTGTGTTTCAACATCTACTGACTGTTGCCAAGTTTACTGATGCCTTGGCCGGCTGAACCTGATAAGCCTGCTTAAGTCATTCTTCATCTTTACTACTGGTTTACTACAACACTTCTATTTGAAGCTTTCTTATAATTTCCATCTCTCTGCTCAAATTCCCATCTGTTCATGCATGTTTTGTCTATCTTTTCTACTAGGGTCTTTAACACATTGATCATAGTTAATTTGAAGTTCCAATATCTGAGTCTTCTATGAGTCTTGTTGTCTTGACTGCCTGGTCTCTTAAGAGTGAATTGTATTCTTGCGCTTTTTTTTTTTTAAGTTTTATTTATTTAAGTAATCTCCACACCCAATGTGGGGCTCAAACACACAACTCCGAGATCAAGAGTCACACACTCCTCTGACTAGGCCAGCCAGGAACCCCTTTTCTTGCTTTTTTTATGCTTGAGCTTTTGACTGAATGCCAGACATTTTGTGTAAGACAACAGAGACTGAGATATGTAGTATTTGAACATGGAAATGGGAACACTTTTTCTTCAGTTAGGCTATTAGTATGAGAAGTTGAGTAAATCAAGTCAGGAGTTAAGTTGGCTTTGAGTTTTGTTGTTGCTGCAGTTAACTTTGGTGTACCACCAGCTTCCCAAAATGCTCGAGCATCACTTTGTGTTCGGCATAGACTAGGATGCCAGAGTGTTTTTTTAATGTTCCTGTTCCACCTTCACCTTTCAGCCTTCACTGAACTTCTGTTCCAGACAGGGAGTGTCTCTCTACACTCTTGTGCCTTGACTATATTAGACTGCTGCTGCTTGTTACTCACTATTTGTTGCTCACATGGTGAGAGATACAGAAGGGATAGTTTTCTGTTGTCCTGGTCCAGCCTCAGTCCCAGGCAGATCCCACACACCTGGGTCTTGTGGTGGAGTTTTCTCAGTGATCCTGTCTCTCCTCCCTGTGGCAGCCAAATTCTGCCTTGTCCCTTTAGCAAGTTTTATGTAGGAGACTTTCCTACCCCTCTGCCAGCAGTGAGAGACTTTTAATGGTACTAATATAAGATTTTGGGCCTAAGACTATTTCCTTCCTCTTCACCAAGAGTGGATGTTTTTTTCTTTACACTTCTGGCAGCCACAGTGGGTTTTCACCTGTGCTCCAGAGGTGATGGATATGCTGCCCCTTTCCCAGGGACTTAAGAATTTTGTTCTTATGTGAAAAGGGTCCAAATGGGGCATGTGGTCTTTCTATTAAGTCGAAGTCACTCTTCTTCCGGGCCTGTACCAGTGAAGGATAATCTCTCTAGTCTTCTATCCTGCCTCCCAAACTTTCCTGTTCTAGAGGTCATGGAGAAGAGACTGCAAGTGAGCATGAACTCCCCTCATATCTGTAGCTACGATGGTTTTACACTTGGTCTTTAGCAACCCATTGAAAAAGTCTGGCCACATATATCTTACCCACTTGCATGGTGCATGGTGTGTCTCCCTGTGACTACGCTCTGGCACAGTGAGACAGTGCTTGTGTCCCATCTCTTTAGAGGAGTCTGTATTTCTTGGACTTCAGGCTACTTAGTTGCTCTGCATCACAAGCTCTTTGATAGGTTCAAGAAATGTTGTGATTTTGTAGTTTATCTGACATTTTATGATAGTTAGGGTGGAAGTGACATTCTTTCTACTTCCCTCATCCGAGGCAGAAACAGAACTCCCCAATTCAGAAACATTTTAAAGTGAATTTCTGTTTTATTAATCAATAATAGCATGAATTTGTAGAAGACACATTTACTCAGACAATGCTTATTACACATTTGGATTTGTGGAATTTTGGCAAATGTATTGGTCTGTATCCCATCCCCTCCCTATCTGAGATCTACACACATGATTTTGATATCACTGTCATACCTGAAGAGAAAAAAATGAACTCAAACTTTTAATTGTGATTTTGAAATAATTCAGATCAATTATAATTTTGACAGCTATCATAATTTAGCTATATTTCAAATACAAAGGGAAAAAATTTACCACTTTATTAAAGAACAAAAATGATTTTATTTGCACATGTGGTCAGAAATAGCTTCTAAATATACATAACCTTTGAATTTCCTAATTCTTACATATTTAAATCACAATCACTGTATGTGAGATATAAAGGGTGCTAAAATGGCTAGGATTAAACTCAGGACATAATGTCAAAAATATCTGTGATACTTTAAGTATATTTCCCACAAAAATGTAACCTGCTTCTGATAAGTTATTATAATTATACTTATTATTTTTAGCACTTTGATACATATTTATTGATCGATATATATAGCCTACAAATATAAAACCTGAAGAATGATGTGATTTTTTTTTTAAGATTTATTTATTTATTTTAGAGAAAGGCAGCATGGTAGGGAGGGGCAGGAGAGAGAGTCCTAAGCAGACTCTGCACAGAGTACAACTTGGGGCTCAGTCTCATGACCCTAATATCACGACCTGAGCCGGAACTAGGAATTAGATGCTTAACCAATTGCACCACCCAGGTGCCCCAAGAATGCTGTGATTTTCGAGCAAATTGACAACTAATCTGCCTAACATTTAAGCACAAAACATATGATCTAATTTTCCCTTTTTTTTTTAAAAGATTTTATTCATTTATTTATTTGAGAGAGAGAATGAGAGAGAGAGAGAGAGAGCACATGAGAGGGGGGAGGGTCCGAGGGAGAAGCAGACTCCCTGCCGAGCAGGGAGCCCGATGCGGGACTCGATCCCGGGACTCCAGGATCATGACCTGAGCCGAAGGCAGTCGCTTAACCAACTGAGCCACCCAGGCGCCCCTAATTTTCCCCTTTGATTAGAGTATGTAAAGCATGTTTGACTTTCAATTATTATTTATTATGATGGTCTTAAAATTTTAAGAGAAAAACTAAAGAGGAAAATATTTTTTTAAAGATTATTTATTTATTTATTTGAGAGAGAGAGAGAGAAAGAGCAAGCACACAAGCAGGGGGGAGGAGCAGAGGGAGAGGGAGAAGCAGATTCCCCGATGCGGGGCTTGATCCCAGGACCCCAAGATCATGACCTGCACCAAAGGCAGCCGCTTAACCAACTGAGCCACCCAGGCGCCCCAGGAAGAAAATATTGTTTTTAAAGTGAACTATTTTGTGTTGGGAAAACTGGATAGCTACATGTAAAATAATGAAACTGGCCCACTTTCTAATGCCACATACAAAAATAAATTCAAAATGGATTAAAGACCTAAGTGTGAGGCTGAAACCATAAAAATCCTAGAACACAGGCAGTAATTTCTCTGACATCAGCCATAGCAACATTTTTCTAGACATGTTTCCTAAGGTAAGAGAAACAAAAGCAAAAATAAATTATTGGGACCACATCAAACTAAAAAGCTTTTGCACAGTGAAGGAAACCATCAATAAAACAAAATGGGAGAAGGTATTTGCAAATGATATATCCAATAAGGGGTTAATATCTAAAATATATAAAGAACTTTTATAACTCAACACTAAAAAACAATCTGGTTAAAAAATGGGCAGAGGACCTAAATAGACATTTTTCTAAAAAAGATATACAAGTGGTCGACAGAAACATAAAAAGATGCTCAACATCACTAATCATCAGGGAAATGCAAATCAAAACCACAAGGAGATATGACCTCATATCTGTCAGAATGGCTAAAATAAAAAAGACAAGAATAACAAGTGTTGGCAAGTATGCGGACAAAAAGGGACCCTTGAATACTGTTGGTGGGAATGTATATTGTTACAGCCACTGTGGAAAATACAGAGGTCCTCAAAAAATTAAAAACAAAAATACCATATGACCCAACAATTCCACTACTGGATACTTTACCCAAAGAAAATAAAAATACTAATTCTAAAAGATATATACACCTCTATGTTTATTGCAGCATTATTTACAATAGCCAAGACATGGAAGCAACTTAAGTGTCCATCGATAGATAAATGGATAAGGAAGATATGATACGCAGGTGCACACACACACACCCCACAGCAATATACACAGTCATAAAAAGGGGTAAGATTGTGCTATCTGAAACAACATGGATGGCCATAGAGGGTATTATGCTAAGTGAAGTAAGTCAGACTAAGAAAGACAAATACCATATGATTTCACTCTTACTTGTAATCTAAAAAATAAAGCAAATGAATAAACAAAAAACAGAATCAGACCTATAAATACAGAGAATAAACTGATGGTTGCCAGAGAGAAGGGTTGAGGGGAAATAGGCAAAATGGGTTAAGGGAAGTGGAAGATACAGGCTTCCAGTTACGGAATGAGTAACTCACAGGAATAAAAAGCACAGCATAAGGAATATAGTCAGTGATATTGTAACAGTGCTGTAGATAGTAGCTACTTGTGATGAGCATAGCATAATGTGTAAACTTGTCAAATCATTATGTTATACTCAGAAAACTAATGTAACACTGTGTGTCAACTATACTGATAGACTGTAAAAAGATACTGATAGAATGTAAAAAAATAAAAAAATAAAGTGAACTATTTTAATACATTACTTTATAGAATTTAATTGTTCCTGGGTTTATAACAAATAAGTGGATTTAAAACTAGTCTCTCATTAATATGGAAGAAAGTTAACTTGCACAGTAAAAGATGCAGTAAAAGTTAACTTGCATAATAAAAAGGAAAAAAAATTAAATGACTCACTAAAATCACTTAAATGGTTGCTTTCACTATAAAATCATTAATCAAGACATAGAATCAGATAAGTGGTATCATATGGTTGAAAATATACGCAATGAATTCAATACCAAATGAGAGTTTCACTCTTATATTCCAAAGATAGTCATTTGTCAGATCAATTCGATTTCTCTCTTTCATATTAAAACCTGAAAGTCATAATCAAAGAGGGAGAAAAACAAGGATTTTACAGATTTCTTGGAAGCATAGTGCTAGAACCCATGTCCTACCAAATCTTTGGTCAGTTTTTAATGATCATTGAAAGAGTTGCTACTGCTAGTAAGCTTCTTGATTCTTTATCTACACATACTAAACTAATACACATTTCAAAGTGAAATAAAAACATGATACTTCCCCCTGCAATAGTTATAATTTGGGGTTCAAGTATTCTTAGAAGCATTTATCTGTCAGAAAAGATGGTTTTGATTCCCTTGTAATAAAGGGAATCTTGAAGGCCTCTGTATGAGAGATAGGATTGAATTCCTTCAAGGTCACCCAAAGTCCTGAGAGTCCTAGAAGATGATTTTGGCACTCCGACTCTCCTATTCTCTGAAATGTTTGGCAATGTCTTAGAGTTTCATCAGAGAAAAAAAATAAATCCCACAAAATTTATGGAAAAAAAGTCATAACTGACTATATTTGCCAAGGCAATCATACTCATTCAAAAAATTTTCAGTATGGAGATGTGTATCAATTACAGAGTGAAACATTTGGCTTCTATTTTAAAATGTTCTATTTATAGCTCACTGGGTATTTATTTGTCTCAGTCAAAACTGATATAGGTCCGCTTTCCTAACTTCTGTACTACATATAAAGTTAAGTGAAAAAAAAAAAATTACATATATTAAGTCCAAATGTTCTAAATTCTTTCTAGATAAAACTTCCTTTAAAGGGCTAACATCTTGGTTTCTTTTATTCTTATGATTTTTATTGACTTATTAAATGTTAATTAGACATTATTTAATGACATTGTACTTAATGACAGCTCGTTGTGAGTCGTAAGAGTTTAACTATTGCCACCTTGTGGTCAGATGTTCATATATGTGACACAGAAAACAATGTCACTTTCCTAGAGAGATACTTTAAAATCTTACCAAACAAATTTTCCTATCAATTGAGAAAAATTATTATTTCATTATATACAATATCTCCCAAGGAGACAAAATTTATTAATAATTTTAAGAAATTATAACTTTTAAAAACCTAACTTAAATATATAGTATTTGACCATGAATGGTAACAGTACTCAGCAGAAGGACATCAAGTCAGTCCTGATATTATCTTAGAAACATTTATTTGCTCATATCTATATACTGTCATGATTCAGTTTTAAATACTATAAGAGTTTTACAAGCAAGTTTTCATGGGATTCTAAAATACAATATTAACACTACTGTACCATGGTTAGGTTGAAAAGGTGGTCAGGAAGGCAAAGTTCTGAGAAGTTGGAGCAACAGAGGAACAGAAAACAGAAAAGTGAAAACCTAAAACCTACATAGCATAATTTGAATAATTATCTTGAGTACTTCCTTGCTTAAGTCTTCCCTGTAACACTAACTGCTAAGTTACGTTTGCAATTATATTGGCATTCAATAAATGAAACAAAAAACACAATTATAAAAGCAAAGAAAAACATTCTACTCCTCAAAACATTCCTAATACTTCTTCCTAGATTGTGGAAATAAAGTTTTAAAACATAAGATATCTTAATTTCTACTGCCAAATTTCAGAATTTGGGTTATATTAAATTGAAATGACTAAGAAGCAAGAAGGTAAATAAAGCACAAAGCCAACAGTCTTTCAGAAACATAAAGGCAACATCAAACTGCTGTGACGCTGTTGGTAGAGATGAAGTTCAACCATACAACTTTGAGCAGTACAGAAAAGGTCATTCATATTAATAGCATTTAGCGTGAGAGTCCTTGGTTTTCTTACATTGTACTTATTGTCAACATCACCCACAACACGAAATAGCCCTTACAAAAAGCACTTTACAGCCATAGACCCTGCTTTTATCATATTATAATTTAAAATAGACAACTATGACACAGATATAGGCCTATACGTAGATAAAAAGGCATTCAATTGTACCAGAACCAAAGGGTAAAATTAAAGGAAAAACACTACCTAAGAATTTTAACAATCCATTAGAAATAGTGTTTATTGGTAAAAAGAACACACATACAGTCAAATATGATACCAGATTCTTTATCCCAATGGACCAAGAGAACACAAAAAAAACTATAGACAAGAATGAGATGTATATAAAAACAAAGAATTCTCATTATTCAATATCAGGACAAGTATCAAACTATTATATTACGAGAAAACGAATCTTACCTTGTTGCTGTGAAAGTGAAGTATCAGACTTATTTCTTACACGTATTAAACGACTTTGTGCTGGCTTACATTCAACTTGCTTAACATCTTGGTCATGCTTTTGTTGGTATAAAGAATTTAAGACATGAAGTCATAATATTGCTTTTAAAGTTACTTTAAAGATTTTTGAGCAATAAAATTATTTAGATGTTTCTTACATAAAATTTGAATATTATGCATGCTTTCTAATTGCTAAATGGGTGATAGAGTACATACTACTAATGAAAAGATATTGGAAATAAAATCTTTAAAAAGATTTGGATGATATACACAGATTTCAAATATTCAAATTATTTCTATTTTTACTAGAGAATTCAGATCTCCTTATAAATCAAACTATTCTAGATATATACACATGATGGATTTAGACAGGATAAAAACTTAATTTGCTTGTAAGCTCCCCCATATAACCACTTTTACATAAAACGAAAATCTGCATAATGCACTGCAATTTTCGAAGAGCTTTTATATATAGTAACATCATTTAATTCTCACAAGAGAATGAGTAGGAATTGTTACCCTCCTTCACCATTCAAGAAATGTATATTCTACCATAAGCCCTGTCGTCTCTCTTCCTTACCTATAACCTAACCAAATTTGAAACTGACAGTAGTCACACATTCTTTCACAATCACACATCACGAATTGTGAAGCCATTTTCTTTCTTCCTTTTCCTGCTTTATGGGCTTAGGTATGAATGAATTCCTGAAAACAGCTATCAGATATACTTTCACAGGAATTTAAAAAGCTATCTCTGGATTCTTATCAATGACCAGTTGACCCACAAGCTGAACCCAGGCAATCAGAGGCTCCTTACTCCTTCCCTGTCTTCGGAATATATGTCCCACCTACTATTTCCATACTAGCAGCTGTTGAGAGAGTAAGGTGTTAAGAGGCCATCTGGACTGAATACCTGACTGAACCAAATGAAGGCTTCCATATATACTTTTAAGATTCTGGCGGGTGGGTGCAGAGATCTACTTGTCTTACAGCTGCCCAAGACAAGCCTCATCAGTAAGTTCCCTTACTTACTGAACCTGCCACCGACCACTCTGAAGTGGTCTGTGTCTTTATTCAGTCTCTCCTTGCTCTCCATGCATAGGAAGCCAGTTTTGAATCTCACCCAGGAAACTCCTGAGGTGGCAACCAGTAATACCAACACTGTGCAATGCTATACAATACCATGCAATAAATACTTAGTGAATACATTAATCTACAGTGAGAAATGCATTGCTATTACACAGATACAAAGCTGTTTTTAATAACATGAACATTTCTTTACATGTTGAAGAGTAATTTATTTTTTCAGTACACAAGATTACACGGGCCACTGGCCTAACTCAGTATGAAATTTCTTATGCTTTCATGTTAACAACTTTTGCGAATTTTAATATAATAAATAATTCTTGAGTACCTACTATGGCAAATTACTGAGGTCGATATTGCATGGGGATCCAAAGTATAAATGATAATAGCTACCTAGCTAGATAACAAGCACTTTATATATATATATATATATGAGGAAACTGAGGCTTAGAAAAAGGCTATGTATTCGAGGTCACTGCTAGAATCCTAAAAGCTAAGATTTGTATCCAAGCGTGAATTAGTAAATAAAGGAAGCATGACTCCAAAGACTATGCTCTTGACAGTATACCATGTTAAGACAATATTGTTACCATATTCATTTTAAGTAAAGTACAAATGTTATTAATTGGGTACCTGATGAATATCTTCAGTAGCTCCTGATAACATAACATCATTTTTTTGTGCTGTGAAAAGTGTTGTGGGAAGGGCAGGGTTAGAATTTGGCTGCAATTCCAATTCTCCCAAACTCATTGGACCATGACTAGCACATGAATCTTCATAACCATCACCTGTTATCAAAGATATAAACAAAAAGTAAAAATTGTTTAATTTATCTTAGAAAAAGAACAAATAATTGACTAAAATTACCAATATTTCTCACTGCTGAGTAAGAAGTAGCAGTGTACTTTAACCAAAATAATCTGGTACCAAGTCTTCCTTGCAATTAAAACCAAAGCTTGTAGAGAATGCAAAAAGTACCTATGTCCAGACAAGTCTATGGACTATTCTAAGTTTCCAGTCAACAAGTTGCTCATACAGTCTACACCCAACCCCACTCCTTCACATCAACTCCTAGCATTCCAGCTTACCTTTTCTATCAGTATGAGTCAGTAGAATACTTTCTTTCTAAAATGTAATATGAAAGCAAGGGGTAATTGCCTAGCTAGAAAATGTTAGTATTGCTTAGCTCTGTTCTATAGATCTTTCTCTTCAAATGATTATGTTCTTTTCCTCATCCAAATGGCATCTCAATCAAATCAATAAAAAGAAGGCAATAGGAGCAAAGCTATTTATCTAATAATATCATGGTACATTTATATTGTACCTTATACTCCAAGCACTTTCACATACATTATCATTTAATTTGAATATTACAATCATTCTGTAAGGTAGGCAGGTCAGATAGTTTTATAACTATCATTTACCAACAAAGCTAAGGCTCAGGGAAGTTAACGGACTATCCAAAAAAGCAGAGAGCTAGTAAGAGGAATTAAAATCCTCATTTTCCAACTCCCATTGTTCTTTATTTTACATTCCTGCTCAAATATTTCTAAGAAAATTCTGTTTTTCCTAATTAATGGCCACCTTTTAAATATTTAGCACAGTATATCTCATTGTAGTCAACAGAAATAGATCTAGATCTGAAGCATTATACATAAGCAAATTGTTTTAAATGAAATAATATTTTAAAGACACCATAAATATTTTCCATTTAAAGTCAGTGTATTAAAAAAAAAGTCAGTGTAGAGGGTGCCTGGGTGGCTCAGTTGGTTAAGCATCTGCCTTTTGATTTCAACTCAGGTCATAATCTCAGGGTTGTGAGATGGAGCCCCGTTTGGGGGCTTAAGATTCTCTCTCTGACCCTCCCTCCACCTTTCCCTCTCTAAAATAAAGTCAGTATATTGACAATTTCTTAGGTATAGCAAATAAATTATCCTCTGATCTTTTATGTTAATCTCTATTTTTAGGTGAGTTTTACATAAAACAAAATATATACCTTGAGTTTTAATTTTTACTTTTCCAGATTCAATCTGTACAAAACAATTTCTCAAAATTATCACCTATTTTATTGTCATTAATTATCTAGCATGATATTATTAATTTAATAATGGTAATAATATCCATCATTCAGATTAACTATTGTTCCAGGCCTTATATGTTGGCTTGTCTATATTCTTTTTTTTATTTATTTTTTAAATTTTACTTATTTATTTGACAGAGAGACACACAGTGAGAGAGGGAACACAAGCAGGGGGAGTGGGAGAGGGAGAAGCAGGCTTCCCACTGAGCAGGGAGCCTGATGCGGGGCTCGATCCCAGGACCCTGGGATCATGACCTGAGCCGAGGGCAGACGCTTAACGACTGAGCCACCCAGGCGCCCTTGGCTTCTTTATATTCTGATATGTCTTATTCTATTCATATGTCACTTTTCCAAGATTTTCCTAAGGCTGGCAAATGAATTAAGATAAAAGAATTAGCACAAATAACGTTAAAAGAGAAGATACTAAAAACTCCGTGCTGATAATATGGTTATATATCTAGAAAAACAAGAGACTCTAGAGAGAAAAAAGAACTCCATTAGATTTAAGAAGAGAATTCAGTAATTAGACTTAATACTAGATAAATATATAAAAATCATTGGTTTTTCTCTATATTATACCAGTATGCACCTAAAAATAGAAAAATAATCCTTTACTATAGTGACCAAAACATTAAAATAATTAAAAATAAGATTATTAAGAAAAGCATAGAATCCATATGATGAATATTATTACATCTTATTGACAAGAACAAAACATTATCTGAATAATAAGATATACCATAAAAATATTAATTCTTCCAATATTAATACATAACAGTACAATTCCAATTAGGGTGATTTTTTTTTAAAGATTTTATTTATTTATTTGAGAGAGAGAGAGTGCACAGCATGGTGAGGGGCAGAGGAAGAGGCAGAAGCAGACTCCCCCCTCAGCAGGAAGCCCGATGTGGGACTCTATCCCAGGACCCCAGGATCATGACCCAAGCCAAAGGCGGACGCTTAACCGACTGAGCCACCCAGGTGCCCATAGGGTGATTTTTAATAGAAAAAAAGTTTTAGAGTTTATATGGAATAAATGTCTGAGACCTGCCAACAAAAGTATGAAAAACTTTTTGAAGGGGAAACTTGCCCTGTCAGATAATAGAATGTGCCATGAAGACACTATAGTCTAATATGTTTTAGATCATAAAGAATCCAGAATACTTATAATAAAGAATCCAGAAAAATATTCCTACCTCTATGAGAATAATATACAAACTGGTTGATATTTTAATTCAGTAGAAAGGAAAACAGCTTATATGTTAGTTGATGCTGGCCCAACTAGCTATTTATGTGGAAGAAAATCATATTGGACTTCTACCTTACACCATTTGCAAAAGTAAATTCCAGATAGACTTAAATATAAATATATACTAAATGATGAAAAGCTCACAAGAAAATCTACAAGACTACAGGTATAAACTTGTGTTAGCAGAAACCTAACCAAGCCATAAAAACACATAAAATATAA
The DNA here is from genome assembly GCF_964656455.1 of Halichoerus grypus. NCBI lineage: Eukaryota > Metazoa > Chordata > Mammalia > Carnivora > Phocidae > Halichoerus > Halichoerus grypus. The sequence goes on along the minus strand of NC_135719.1, from coordinate 111,533,798 downwards.
AAGATAGAAATAACTATACAAAAATTTTTGTTAACTATATGGCAAAGAAAGACCATAAAAAATGTCAATGAATTCAGTATAAATTTGGAAAAAGATACTTGCAATGCAGGTGATAGAAAACATCTAAAATATAGAAATAATATTACATGGTTTTAAGAAAAATTCAGAACCTAACAGATGGGGAAAGCACTTAAGTAGGTAATTGACAGAAGAGCAAATCCAAATGGCCAATAAACATGAAAAGACACAGAAACTCACAGGCAATCAGAGACTTATGAGTAATTTCCATAGGATTTATGGTGTAAAAACAAATGCAGGCAAGTGGGCATGATATGATCTCAACTTGTAAAATAACAGCACACACACACATCATATGTATCTATCATGTATATTATACACATGAGTGTGTCTATGGACAAAAACAGGAAGATTACATGCCAGAATCTTAACATGAGTTAGCTGGGGTAAGGCAAAATATGGGCTAGGAGAAAATGTGAGGACGAAGAATGGATAGAAGGCACTCCAAAAAGAGTCTATAATTTAATGTATGATATAATCACATTTTGTTTTATGTAAAATTATATGTGGTTAATGTATGGTATAAAGAAAAAATTCATTAAAAAGACACAAGGTAAAATTTGATAAAAGACCTAAATGTAAAAACCCCGAAAGTATATAATCAAATATCTCCCAAATGCTTCAAAATGTGTAATAGCTTTCAACTCATAGAACACCCTATCATTTAACATATATTTCCTATGTCCTAGGTGCTGCAGACTCTGCTAGATGACAGGGATAGGACAGTGAGCAAGATAAAGTTCCTACCCTCAAGTGAGATTACAGATCAGTGTGACAAAAGCACCATTAGAGGACTATACAGAGAGCACATATGACAGGCATCTAACCCAGTGATAAAGGGTCAGGAAAGAATTCCCTGACAGCCATCATAACAATGCTAAATTTGCTCAACAACACAATGGTGTCACTTCTAAAAAGTATGCTCATTGAGTGTGGGTGTCTTGTCTGTATAATGTAACTTAGCTCTTTGTAACTATTGTATCATTCACATCAAATGTATCATAACTTGAAATCCCTAATTTTACTCTTCTAGAATCTTATTGCGATGAAAAAGCAACCTTAGACTTAGACACTTAAACTTTCAGAGAAGGCTAAGTCCACCCAAAATTGCCAGTGCCAGCAGCAGCTTTGGGTTTGTCAAATCTAACAGATTTTTCCATTTGCATGAAACCCAAAGGCGCCTCAAATTCCACATGCTTAAAACCCCATCCATCCTTATTTCCTCCTAATTCTATCCCTTCTCCATATTCCCTCTCTCTCAGTGAATAGAAATTCCATCTATCCAACCATATGGATAGATTCTCCTTTCTTTTGCTTTTCTCCTATTCAAACTTAAGTCTTGTCCATTCTCCTTGTCTCTCAAATCTCCCTTTTTACATTTCCTCACTGTTGAATAATGTTTCACCAGCTTTACTGTAATACTGTAATCAGGCTCTTTGCCTCCAGTCTTAATCCTTTCCAATCTATTCACCACACTGTACCTTGGATGATCATGCTAAATAAAAGACAAAGATCATCATATCAGTCATTTACTTACAATCCTTAATGGATCTGTGAATATCACAAAACATTCAGAATTGATAGAAATTCAAGACTGAATTTTCCATGGGCATAAATATAAAATAAGATTGGCATTATTTTCTATTTGGTTCACAAATGGATCCCTATCATCTTAGAGTAAATCCAAAAATTTTTCATATATTATCCAGGATTTTTTAGGACCTAGTTTCTGCTCACTACTCCAATCTCATTGTATCCTAAGCTCTAATTCATTGATGAAGTACTTAATATTTCCCTGATCAAGTCTTGATATTTTTTGACTTTTTCCCAGTGTCTCATTGCATATTCGGCCCACAAGGTCCTTCCTCATTTACTACATAGCAAACATCTATTCAATATTATCCCCACTTGATAGATGAAGAAACTTGGGCTCAGATATATATTTTTTTAATTTTACTTTTTTATTATTTGGAAACTTCTAAGGCAGACATTCTTCCTAATACTAACTTTAAAAGAGAGATCCTCAGTTAACAAATGGGATACACAACCCATAGATAAAATAAATGAGTTTTTTTTTTTAATGAAATAAGAATTGTAGCTTCAACATCTAAACCACTATCAAAATATTTTTAATCTACACAATGCACATTTGCAACAGCTTTCAACTACAGCTAATAGTGCAGTATAACTGAAACACACTGGGATGGCCCATAATAAATTCTGAACATTTCCTTATTTGGTTTTTGTAAATTAAGCAAACATTTCCTTATTTGGTTTTTGTAAATTAAGCAGATGAATTCTATTCCCAAGCATACAGGAAGCAGACAAATGAAATAACTCAAAAGGTCATTAATAGATTGCTTCATAAAATGTTGTTGTTTTGAAAAGAATTATTTTGATCCATTCATTTGTGTACTCCATTATAGATACCTAAGACAAACAATACTGTAATTTACTAATATATTTTGCCTGTATAAGTCTAATAGAAATACAGTCCCAATAAAATTATTGGGCTCAGAGATATTAAGTTACTTGCCTCAAAGTATACAGAGCTGGAACTCAAACTGGTATCTGAAACTCCAAAAGCCCAAATTCTTAGCCACACTCTGCTATATTGCCTCATCTGTATGCTCGATCTTTATGTTATGCCACATAACTTACTATTTTTTTCCTATTAAACAAATATCTATAGTGTACCTACTATTATAAATACACTGTACTGTAGATAATATGCTAGGTGCTACCAGAGGGATAAGGAGAGACTAAACAGGATATATCCTCATGTATTTTATTCTATAATAATTTAACAAGTACCTAGTTTTTCTCAAGTACCTAGCAGCTCTCAAGTGATCTGTGAGAGCCACCTAGTGTCAATTCTGTTTAACTGCAATCTGCAGTTAGCTGGATACAAATATAACAAGCAAAGGCGGGGACGGGGACGGGGGGTGGGGGGGGGGTGGAAGAATAGGAACAAACCAAGAAACAGACTCTTAACTACAGAGAACAAACTGATGGTTACCAGAGCGAAAGTGGGGGAGGGGAGGAGAATGGGTAAAACAGGTGATGGGGATTAAGGACTGCACTTGTGATGAGCAAGTGGAAGTGCTGAATCACTATATTGGTACACCTGAAACTAATATTACACTGTATGTTAACTAACTAGAATTTAAATAAAAACTTCAAAAAGTCACATTTTATGCCATTTTAAATCCTACTCATTTAAAAGAATGCAGAACATTTAATGCTCTCACTATGTGCACAAAATGAGAAATAACTCCAATCTTACTTTACATTTATTCTCCTGGAAAAATTAGTCTTGAATTTCTCTTAATTCTGAATGATACGAGGTGTTCACTCAATATAAAATGGAGATTTTAAATACTCTATACCAATGTTTTTCTAACTTCATGCATTTCCTTTTCTGATTTTTGGAAAATCTGCATACCTCCATAAGTTCTTTTCACAAGAGAATGCAGAAATGGGCATGGAAAAATCAGTAAATGAGAATATATTTGCTCCTCATTAATTTGCTGATTCCACATTTGCAAATTCACCTAATTTATTTCTAACCACAAAATCCACAGTCAAAGTGCTTTTGTGATCATTCACAGACCCGGGTAGATCAGTAAAAAACTTCTGCATCACCCAACATACACTTTACCAGCTGAAGCTGAACAAGCTGATGCTCTGTTTTCTTATTTCAGTTCTTATACTGTAAACAAGGGTCCTTTTTGCTATCTATTCACTGTTTATTCACATTTTTGTGCTTTTTGTTGGTGATCTGTGGTTTCAAGTGGCCCCGGCTCATAGTGCTATAGTACTATCTGGGATCCTAAGTGCACAAAAGTATGACGGGCATTAGAGAGAAAAATACATGGATTTTATAAGCTTTGTTCAGGCATGAGCTACAGTGTTGTAGACCTTGGGCATAATGTTAATGCACCAACAATATATATTACAATAAATTCCTTTAAAAAGAAACACACATTAACACAGTTATATATTGATCAGTTGACAAAGATGATCAGAGGCTTGCAGGAATCTAGGTCTGTATTTTCCCCGAGGAGCAATGGGTCAGTATTTACTAATGCAGTGTTCCTGGTGACTCCACAGAATGTAACTAGCACAGATAATGAGAATCAACTGTATATGCTAGTGATCGGCATTCTCTCTTCTATTCTTATTTCCAAAGTGTTATAGCAGAAAGTCTGGCTAATGAGGTTCTAAAATAGTGATGAGTGCACTGAGCACAGTGTCAGAAATTCAAACAATGTAAAGAGTGAATTTCTACAGTATTATCTAATTTAACCTTGTCCTAAACAAGATATGTTCTGTCACAGTTTGGTGTTCTAAATTATATTTTTTTAATATACAGTAAACTAAACATACCACTATTAAATAATTTCAAGTGTATGTATGCATATTACCAAAATTACTCCATGCACCACCCAGTGGTTCACGTACTAACACTGATACCTGAATCACATTTGGGAAAATACTGGCATATAGACCACAAAAAAAGTCATTACTAAACTTTTCAATAATGCAGACCGTTTTTTTGTTTGTCTGTTTGTTTGTTTAAAGATTTTATTTATTTATTTGACAGACAGAGACACAGCGAGAGAGGGAACACAAGCAGGGGGAGTGGGAGAGGGAGAAGCAGGCTTCCCGCGGAGCAGGGAGCCCGATGCGGGGCTCGATCCCAGGACCCTGGGATCATGACCTGAGCCCGAGGCAGACGCTTAACGACTGAGCCACCCAGGAGCCAAAACGGACTGTTTTTAATAAAGAAATTTTGCCCCCACCTGAAAATAGCTATTTTCTTAATTCAGATTAGGATCACTACTGTAATTATAACACAAAACAGAATATAGTATTCAGCATGGAAATAGTACAAAGGCAGTGTGATGGGATTCCAGTACATTCTAATAAATGATATATCAAGAAGCAATATTTTGATGTATACCTGTAACTGTGTCAAATTGTTGAGATAATGGCTTAGGAGCACATTTCTGATCCAAAGACTCTGCATTCGTGGCAGGTGGCTGCATAGAGACAGAATGTCCCAGTAAGATGTTCTCTACTGCTGCTGTCAGCCTGGGCCTTTGTCCTTCGCTAAGTTCACCTGCACTGTTTTCCAAGTCCTATCAAAGGTAGAAATAATTGTTAAGAACACTATATTAAAACCAAGTCAAAACAGCAAAAATTTGTCAAATACCATGATCCATGACACTTGACTGCTTGAAAGGTATTTTAGACAGTGCTTATTAAGCCACACACACACACTACTGAAAGACAGACTTAAAAAGTTAGTTCAATCAGGCATCTGGCAATAGGCTTTGTTGCTAATATCTTATTTTTTATGAAGTTAAATAACCATTATGTTTTTCAAACTCCAAATTTGATAGCAAAACACATAAGAAAAATTTTATGATTTAAACTAAATAATGGCACACACTGCATATTCATACAGCTTCAAATTAAAATAATAAAAAATGTACCTTTCACTCTTCATTAATGAAAACTGCCTGAACTTGTTAGGGTGAACCTTATAGTTAAGTGACAAACACTACCCCTATCCAAACTGTTACATTTTTTAGAAGTACATAAGTTGAAGAAGACTACTTTCATCATACTTAATATAAGTTCTTCCCCCGGGAAAGTATACAAGTACAAATACATTTCTTTATCAAATATATAAAATAAATTTAAAAACTAAAAAATGAAGACTTCTATTTTCTTTCTGCATTAAAAATTATATACATGATCACTACCACATTTTGTGACTTAGAAATATTCTATGGACTCTGAGAAACAAACTGAGGGTTCTAGAGGGGAGGGGGGTGGGGGGATGGATTAGCCTGGTGATGGGTATTAAAGAGGGCACGTTCTGCATGGAGCACTGGGTGTTATACGTAAACAATGAATCATGGAACACTGCATCAAAAACTAATGATGTAAGGTATGGGGATTAACATAACAATAAAAAAATTAAAAAAAAACTAATGATGTATGGTGATTAACATAACATAATAAAATAAAGAAAATAAATATTCTAACTATGAGTTTACTAATAAAGAACTGAATAAAAATTCTAATATCTGAAAGCTCTCATGCTTTCTCATTTAAATAGGGTTTAATTACAACCAAGTGTTTTTCTAGAACATATGAAGAAATCGCTGCTGAAACATCTTCGATGGTTCTGTTGACTATAAAGCCTAACTTCCTAGCTCAACATTCAAGAGTTTCTACAATTTTCCCAAATTCTTATGTAGTTCTATCTCCTCTAAGTCCCTAATCTGACTTTTGTTTAGGAACATCAATTACCTCAACAACCTCTAAATAGAAAAGGAATGTTTTGAAATTAATATAAAACCTTTGGAGACTCTTAGGCAAAGATTAGAACGACAGCAGATACACTTTCCCTAGAAAATAATTAGGAATATTTCACAGTGTCTCTATTACTTTGCCACTACCATATAAAATGTTATGTAATAAATAGTACCTTCTCTATTATGAATCAATTTTCTAGGGTGCTTGTAATTGCTGAGCTATTTAACACCTTACTACTCTATGATTCTACTGAAGCCTTAGCTTGCCTACTCACAAAATGCTCTCATATTCGTAAGTATCACTGATCTTGGCAACAACCCAGACTGCAGGCACTGCTGCCCCAGAGTAAGAGTAACATCAGGGAGCACAAAAGCCCATCTGGGATGAAAAGTTGCAGGTGAAACCGGATCAGGATTCATTCCCCTCTTCCCCTCCAAACACCAGGACTGGATTATAAAACCTCCATATTCCTTCCTAAGTATCTTACCTTGTGACCTCCTCGCCTCTACAGTACCCAAGCCTTTCCATGGCTTAAAAGGTTCTTTATGATCATCTAGTTCAACCAACTTCTCCAGACTTTTCTCTTTATCTAAAGTGCTAGTCACACTGAGATATTCAACACTTTCTAAATATTTTGATCAGTTATCAACTATAGAGTAATTGTTAGGCCCTTTTCTCCCTACAGGACTGTAAGTTTCCTAAGGGTAGGGTCCTGTCTCCTCCATCTTTGTACCTTTTCCAAGGTTGTGTCTGGCATATAGTAGATATTCAGTAAATGGCTGAAGAAAGAAAGAATGAATGATCCTCACAAATCATTTAAAAGTGCTTCAGTTTTTTCAGTTTTTTTCAACTGTAGAACAAGAGGGCTGGAACAGATGGCCTAAATTCCTTTCAGCTGTAAAACTCTAGAGCTCTGATTTCAGGTTAAAGTTACTATAAGGTTGACCCCTGAATAAGCTGAAGAATTAGCATGCTTTCACTAAAAGTAGGAATATTTTTGTTATTTTTTCTGTATTTAGATCAAACCAAAAGAAAACAAAAATCATTAAGGTTAATAAGTACCTCTGAATGATAGACTGCTTGCTGTGAAACCAAGAAGTCCTGGTTCTGTTTAGCAAGAAGAGAAAGAATTGCATCTGCTTGAATTTTTTTATGGGGCATCCTAATTACTTGTCCTTCGCTGGGAGGATCATCTTCCTGAATGAAATATAAAGACAATTAACATAACAAAATTCTACGAAACAACTGCATTTTTCTTGACTTGTGATTAATGAAACATAGCAGCCATCATGAAAATGGTCATATTAGCACTTTGTGGAAAGAAGGTGGACACTATTTTCATCTAGTTCTCATTTCCATTTGACTGTACTAACAACTCTTTAGTTTGCCTCAAATAGAAACAACACTATAAAATAATTTGCTTACACTTAAACTGGACATTTATTATAATAAACATGAAAATTGGATCCTCTGTCCCAAGTGATTGAGTTATAAGGATTCATAAATGTTTTATGTAGGGCCATCAGGTTTTTAGCTCACACAGTTTCCTGCTTCATATTTATGCAGCACCCAAAGCAACACCAGTTGTTAGTGATGGGGGCAGAGCACCGGGGGGATGCTGAAACCTGGACCACAGGCAAAAATGAAAAAGTGCAGAAATGTGTTAAGGCACCTATAGACCTCGGATTGTCCCTTTGCCTTTCGGCTGACCTTTGGTACTTGGCTAGGGAGCAGGTACTGCAACCCTCCCTGGAGGACCCAGACTAGGCTTCTTGGTACTTCAAATAAGACCTATCCCAAAGATGAAGGACAGTGTGGGCTCAGAGTCAGAGAAACTGGATTCCCTTGTAAATACAACTATTAACAAGATTTCTAATTCCATCAGTAGTATGTTTCACTTAGTATTTTACTAAGTAATTTACTTACTATTTTACTAGTAATGAAACAAAGTTTATTAATTCTAGATTACTGTAAGTCTTTATCCCCCAGCTGTATATAGATAAATGCCTATTGGTGACATGACTTCAAGTTGTTCTTGGATTTTCAAAATTGTACTTCTGCACTTGACTTCATTATGAATTTGTAGCATATCTGGAGCACCTGGATGGCTCAGTGGGTTAAGCCTCTGCCTTCAGCTCAGGTCATGATCCCAGGGTCTTGGGATCATCACAGAGTGCTCCCTGCTCAGCGGGGAGTCTGCTTCTCCCTCTCCCCACCCCTCACCCCCGCTCTTGCTCTCTCCCTTTCTCTCTCTCTCTCTCAAATGAATACAAAAAAAAAAAAGAATTTGTAGCATATTTGCTTTAGGCTTAGCAAAAACATTAGAGTTCAGTTTCAAACGAAGAAAAAAAGATATTATCATTTAGTCCCATTTTGGTTTGGCTATTACTTTAAACAAACACTGTAAACTTAAACATGCTCTGGTACCATGATAAAGTTCTAAGAATGGGTAAAAACGCCATAATGACATATTAAGTAAACCAAATGTTAGTTTAATGCTTCTCTGAAAATAAAGACACCTCATTTTGCCTTCCCCACATATTATTTCATAAAGTGATTTCCACTCTCTTCATAATGGACTCAATTACTTGCAATAGATAATTACTGTTAGAGAAGTAATTGTTCCATTAAAAACTTACAAAAAAATCTCCTTAATGCATTATTTTATACCCCTGTATACAGTAAAGCAAATTGTTTTTAACAAATTTTGTTACTTGGATATATTAATTTCCAGATTCAGCATCTTTATACAATTAACATCCTTAATAACATAAAGATGCTACCTAGCCTCCAAAGCTGCTTGTGAACTTGAGAAATGCTCCACCACACACACCCAGCCCCTTGTAACTTAAGCTTTAGGATTCAGATAGCCCCAATTAGAACTCAAAATGTACAATTATTAGCTTAAAATGAAAAGGTATCATGTATCTATGTAAAAAGAGTTGTGTATCTGTCACTGAATAGCTATGTGACATGGACAAGTCATTTAACCTCACTCAACTTCATCTGTAAAATGAGATGTCACATATAACAAAGGACGCACATGAGAACACTGGGAACTTTTTCAAAATATACAGGTCTAGGCCTCTAACTGGCCACACACGTGCACACCATACAACTCTCATGACCTACCAAATCCATCTATCAGAGGATGGAACCAGCATGCATATTTTTTAAAACCTCCCCCAGTGAATTTAATATACAGTCGTAGTTTACATCACTTCAAGTGGTTGCTTTACAGGAACTTCTAGCATTATGATTATAAAGGGACAGAAGGACGTGACTTTTCAAAAATAGACCAATCTCTCTGTTTTCATCATGATCATGTATAATGATACCAATGGAAAGATAATAATGCCACCAGACTTTACTTTCAGATTTACCCAACACCTTGAAACTATTAAAACATGGACAAAGTACATGAAAAAATTGCATTTCAAGACGTGGGACATCAGGTAACAAAAGCCGGTGATCCCTGAAAGATGGAAACGAATCGGGAGAGCCCTGTGACTGCTCCAGCTCACTGGAGTTTCCAGGCTGGAGTTTCCAGGCTGCGGCACAGGAGGGAGAATGCAGGCAGAGCTCAGCGGCCCCCTGAACTGAGAAGACGGAGCTGAAATTCCAAGAAGCCAAGACAGCTAGAGTTCGTAAGACAGGCTCCCAGAAAAGCGAAAGCTGCACAGGGAGAGAACTCTGGAGACCTGCAGAGGGTCCCCTTTGAGCACTGAACACTGATCAGCACATGCATGTGAGGTAACCACATGAGGCTGGACAAAGGACTGGCTCCAACAGTGTCCAGGTGTACACAGGCTGGAATAATAGCTCTTCCTACCGGGTGGGCTGGAAGACCACATTTAATGAGGCATTGGCTGGAAGGGTCTTGCCTCCACAATAGGGAACAAATAGCCCTAGAGTGAGTACTGCTCTGGTCTTGCCTCATGAATCTTTAAAGCAAGACTCAAAAGGGTAAAACTGTCTTTAGGCGATTTAATCATATGCTTACGCAAAGCCCAAAACTCTTTGCAGATTCCTGTAATTCCTGTAAAATATAACTCCTATAAAACATAGGTGCAAAAGCCAACACAAAATTTTAGTATATGTGCTGCCGAAGCGAGCACCCAAAACAAAATTTTAGCAGATCAAATTAAACAGCTTTTCTTAAAAAGTTTACCATATATCTACCACATATCTATCCATTCCACTCCTAGGTATTTGCCCAAGAGAAATGAAAGCATATGTCCACATAAAACTTGTACACAAATGTTCATAGTTGCTTTGTGACAGCCAAAACTGGAATAAACCTAAATGTCCACTGGCAGGTGAATAGACAAATTGTGGTACATCCATACAACACATTACTACACAGCAATAAAAAGGAACAAACTATGATACACACTACAACACAGATGAATCTCAAAATAATTATGCTGAGGGGCGCCTGGGTGGCTCAGTCGTTAAGCGTCTGCCTTCGGCTCAGGTCATGGTCCCAGGATCCTGGGATCGAGCCCCGCATCGGGCTCCCTGCTCGGGGGGAGGCCTGCTTCTCCCTCTACCACTCCCCTCGCTTGTGTTCCCTCTCTCGCTATGTCTCTCTCTGTCAAATAAATAAATAAAATCTTTAAAAAAAAAAAAATCATGCTGAGTTAAAGCAACCAGGAAAAAAAAAAGAATATATACCATGTGATTCCATTTCTGTTATTTTGGAAAATGCAAACTAACTATAGCTACAGAAAGTAGACCAGCAGTGTGGTAGATATGTGGGGGATGAGAGGACTGATAAGATATGAGGAGGAGGGATTATAAAAGGGCACGAGGAAACTTTGGGGAGTGATAGATGATGGTATGTTCATTATCTTGATTGTAGTAATGGCTTTACAGATATATACATATGTCAAAAATTATCAAACTTTTAAAAAAAGAGCAACAATAACAGTAATGCTTAGCAAAGGCTATAGATAAATGTAGAAGAAAGTTGAGTACAACTACCTTCCCTTGCTTAGGTGGTTAAAAATATATATAAAAAGTAAAGATTTCTATTCCTTAGTAGTATTTCAAAAGAAAATTCCTATTATCATTTCTATATGATATTTATATGTAGATATGTAATAATTGATTGTATATATATTGTAATACTAATTGATATTACACATATTATAAAAATTATATATAATTTAAATATAAACATATATATATATATATATATATATATTTTTTTTTTTTTTTTTTTTAAGTAGGTTTCATGCCTAGCATGGAGCCCAATGTGGGGCTTGAACTTATAACCCTGAGATCAAGACCTGAGCTGAGATCAAGAGTTGGCCACTTAACCAACTGAGCCACCCAGGCACCCCTATAATAATATATATATATATATATATATATATATATATATATATATATTCTTAAAGATTTATTTATTTATTTGAGAGAGAGAGCAAGCAAGAAAGAGAGTGAGGGGAGGGGCAGAGGGGGACAGAGGAGAGAGAGAGAGACACAGAGAGAGAGAGAGAGAATATCCTCAAGCAGACTTCCCACTGGGTGCAGAGCCCAACATGGGGCTCCATCCCAGGACCCTGAGATCATGACCTGAGCCAAAATCAAGAGTCAGGTGCTTAACCAACTGAGCCACCCAGGAGCCCCTGTAATCATGTTTTTAAATGCCAACTTTTTCTTCCATAGAGCTAGGTAATAACTAGGAAGTGCTGGTACTACTGTGTCCTATTTCAGTTTCTTTTTCTTATGCCAATAAATTCAATTATTTTTAGCACAAAGAATTATAACCTGATTAGGGAAAAATAACAAGTATATCATAAGAGAGCAAGTTTAAACGGATAAAGCCCTGTCTGAAATATTATAAAGGCACTATACCCATATGACAATTTGCATTGAGCTAGATTTTCATTACATAATTACATTAACTGTGTACTTTTCAAGTACTGGAGCCACAGAGGTTAATAATTTTCTTTTCATTCTCACAATTATAATGAAATGTGCAAATATGATAATGAAATGTGCAAGAAGCCTTAAATTCCTTCATGGATATTTTATTAAATTTTATACCTGTAACTCAAATATCTGAGAAAAAACCCTGATCAATGGCAACAAATTCATCAAAACATTCTTTGTGTCAGAATTCAATATGGAGCCAATAATTTCTTACCATTTCAAGGGCATCATGCAGAGTACTGGATAAGCTATCATTTAGGTTCATCAAATATAGTCCTTCATCTCCTAAAACTAGAAATTACATTATAAAAATTTAGAAAACAGAAGAAACATAAATTTCGTAAACAATCTTACCATAAAGCCATAGAACATTACATTTGACCATACAATAAAAATACTGTTCATAAATAATTCACAAGCTACTCAATCTCACCAGTTTTTTTAAAAGTACATTTTATAACAAAGATGAGATTTTTGTTTTACCTATCAGCTGTCAGAAATTTAAAAAAAACTATAGATATCAAGGTAACTATGAAATTGAGAAAGAGGCACTCCTAAATACTACTGATGTAATTAAAAACTGCTTAAAATTAAAAACTGGTTAACCTTTCTAAAGAGCATGTTGGCAATGTATCACTATTTTAAAGGTGCATATTCTTTTTTTTTTTTAAAGATTTTATTTATTTATTTGACAGAGAGAGACACGGTGAGAGAGGGAACACAAGCAGGGGGAGTGGGAGATGGAGAAGCAGGCTTCCCGATGAGCAGGGAGACCGATGTGGGGCTCGATCCCAGGACCCTGGGATCATGACCTGAGCCGAAGGCAGATGCTTAACGACTGAGCCACCCAGGCGCCCCTTAAAGGTGCATATTCTGATTCAGCAAGTCCACTTCTAGGAATGTATTCTAAGGAATTAATCAGATAGGTGCACAAAGTGTGTGTGTGTAAGAATGGTCATTGGAGGGGTTATTTTTTACGAATAGTATGGAAATATTGAAAGCAATCTACATGCCAACCACTATGGCATTGTTTTAATAGACTACACACAACTTAAAAAAATGAAGTACAGCTATATGTATTGATAAAAAAGATGTCCACAATATGTTATTAGGTAAAAAAATTCAGGCTTCAAAACAACATATATAGTATGATCCTATTTTTAAAGGTAAAAGTACACACACACACACACACACACACACACGTATTTAGGTATCTACATATGCATAGAAAGAAACAGACTGGAAGGGTATACCCCAAACTATTAAGAGTGATATTATTTCTGGAAGGTGAGATTTATGAGCAAGATTTTACTTTCTGAAGTTAAGGCACAGAAAAGTTACCTTGCAGAGTCCATATTCTTTCTATTATATCATGTTTAATCTTGAAAATTAAGTAAAAACACTAGACATAGAAAAGTATTAGAAATTATCATAATGTAACCAGTGAAATCAATTGATACAAGTTAACTTACTCTTGGGAGCCACTCTTTGACCACAGTTAAATAAAATCTCTCCTTCAGAGATGGGTCTATCTAAAGTCTCGGTTTCCGTGACAGTAGCGCTCAAGGTGCTCTCCGTTGTTGATGAATCAGAAGCTGGCATCTGTGTGGGGGAAGGGGCCTTGGTGCCAGGAGGAAGTCGCGTAAATGGAACCGGAGGTTCTGGAGGTGCAGGCTGAGCAGGGAAATCCACGCTCTCAGGTTCTTCATCCTTGGCCACAGACATTACACTAAGAAGAAAAAGACATATTTTGAACTTATTAGGTCACTGAAGGCCTATATTAATTTTTATATTTTAAAAACCTGATTCAAAGGTCTCCTTTAGCAAAGTGTTTCTATAATCTGCACTACTATAATTACCAAGATTTATTTTTCCAAAATTGTTTTCATGCTTTAATCATAGACCATCTTGAAAGTTCTACCATCTCTAAAATAAATCTGCACAGTAATATAAAAGTTAACTGATCAGTGTAAATGAAGATTCACTCTGAGGAGAAATCATTTTCTATTTTACTAACAATATTATAACAATACATATTTTAATCTGTTTCACAAAAAATGTTTTAAAAAAGAATTGAAGGCATAAGTAAATCTGGTAAAAATTTTAAAAACTTAAAGTTTATGAAACTTCTTTCTACTAAAGTATAAAATAGCTTGTGGTTTATAAAGCTTCATCATTTCTGATGTTTTCAATGGATCCTTTGTGTCAACTTAAGATGAAATGCAGTTTCTGAAAGTGAATATGTTATCATTTACATAGCTCTTGGGTGAAGTTCTTCTTGAAGAGAGTTAGGATTCTCTTCTTCCAGTGGCAGGTCTCCATCACTCCATGGCTTAGGAAGCTCTGGGTCTGCCAGCTTCAATTTATCGATGGAAATCTCTGACAAAGTTGGGGAAAAAGCTGCTGCAGGAGGAGGTGTCGTAGTAGGGGTAACCGCTGGAGTATTAACAAGTGTGATGGCAGGCGTATCACTTCCTAAAGATTTTTTGTTTAAAAAGAAATTTAAAAAGTCAATAAACAACTCCATAGGAAGGCAAGATATGTTGCTTCAGGAATTTCTTAACATTTTGGTGTACAAATAATGGCAATAATCATTAATAATAATAATAATAATGGCCATTAATGGGAAAATTCCCAAATTAATTTAGTAAAGTATAAGAAAATAATCTTGAAAAGACCTATCACTTTTACACTGCCATGAACTTAAAAGTAGTCTTTTTTAAAAAATATTTTATTTATTTATTGGAGAGAGAGAGCACGAGTGGGGTAAGGGGCAGAGAGAGAAGCAGACTCCCCACTGAGCAGGGAGCCCGATGCAGGACCCTGGCTGGGATCATGACCTGAGCTGAAGGCAGACGCTTAACCGACTGAGCCAACCAGGCACCCCTGAACTTAAAAGTAGTCTAAGTGTGTATTAGATCCTATACTTTTTTAACTGTTTTTTTTTTAAGATGTTTTATTTTTTTAAGTAACCTCTAAGCCCAATGTGGGGCTCAAACTTATAACCCTGAGATCAAGAGTCGCATGCTCTACTAACTGAGGCAGTCAGGTACCCCTAGATCATATACTTTAAAAAGTGGCAACCAATTTCTTAGTTTCCTTGCAAGAAAAAATGATTTATTAAAACCTAATAAGCAAAAGGTATGTGCATATTAATCTATAAAACATAAAATAAACCATGTAATCTTATATAATAGTTATTAGATAAAAACTGATGTACAGAAATAAGGTTTCTACCTTTTTCAGCAAGTATTTCTTTTGCAGGAATAGCTAAATCATGATCTGAATTACAGGGAGAAGAATCTGGAGTTTTTACTAACACAAGCTCCTTAGGAGGTGATGAAGGTGAGTGAGGAGGAGTTGGCTGTGGGGTAGCCACTGGGGTACATACTCTTGCCTAAAATAAATAAAACAAGATATCAATAATCACCCAAGATATTATAATCACCCAAATAAAGATAATGTAAAACAATGAAATGAGCTCATTCAGAGATTACAGAGAATTTAAATGAATGGGGAAGAAACGGAGCCCTACCTTGAACTTCTAGCTGTTAGTTTCAAGACTAGCCCGCAGAAACCCTCAGGCTATTGAAATAGCTCTGCCTCTGAAGTAGACCCCAAAGAAATCTAAGGCTCTCTCTTCTAATATAGAGAGGAAGATACAGTGAATATACAGCTGAAGATCAAATGCAAACACAAGCTGGGTAGGCCATGTAACAGAAAGGAAGTATTTTAACTGACAAGATATCAAAGAGCAGCCTTTTAGCACAAAAGAACAGAGCTTGTAAAAAGCAATGGAAAGATAAGAAAAAGCGGGGGGGGGATGAAATGAAGACAATATGGAGATGGAAAGGACTGAGGAAGGAAAAAGTAAACACTTTAAAATGGATTTGTAAAATAGATAATTATTCAAATTCAAAAAGGTACAAAAGAAAGATAGTGCGAATTAAGTCTCCTTTCCTGGCCATATCCTATCTACCTAATTCCCTTCCCTAGAGTCATCAAACATAATTTCATATGTGTATAGATTATCTGTGGGATAACTTCCTAAAAGTGGGACTGCTTGGTTAAAGGGTTAATTGTATTTTTAATTTGAATACATACTGTCAAATTTCCCTCTGCAGGGTTATATTATTGTACAGTAACCACAAGAAGGTATGTGAATTCCCTTTTCCCCAAGGTTTTCTACACAATGTCATTATCAAACTTCTGGTGTTTTACCAATCTAGTAAGTAAAAATGAGGTTTCAGTGATTTTTTTTCCTTATTATCAGTGATACTAACCATCTTTTTATATGTATATGGGCCATTTGTATTTCTTTTGTGTGTGTGAACTGTCTAGACATGTCTTTTACCTATTTTTTTAAATACATTGTCTTTTTTCTTCTCATTCTAAAACATCTGTATACAGGAGGGTAATTAGCCTTTATTTTGATTATGAGTTGAAAATTGATATGCAATTTTAAAACCATGAAGCATATTAGAAATTCTATGGCACTGCTTAATAATTAGCATATTCTCAGCCTTTATTTCTTTCCTCTTGACTACATAAAACAACAGCATAAGAGCACTGTTTTCAAATACAATGCTACTGACCATCATCATGAGAGAATTTGAAGGTATTCTAACTAGTATTGGTAATGGATAATGATGATAAACAATTAGTTATTGAGTACCAAATTCCAGGCACTAGATGAAGCTCTTTTCATTCATCATCTCACTATATTTTCCACAATATCTTGGCTAAGATGATAACAGTATCATAAAGATGGCAATTCTCTCCAAATTAAACCAATCAAAATCGGATCAATTCCCATAAAAATCCTCAAAAAATCTTTCATGGCACTTGAAAACTAAATTGTAATATATATTTGGAAGATCAAAGGACCAAGAAAAGTCATGACAATTCTGAAGATAATGAACAATATGGCAGTGGGGAAAGGGAGCTTGCCCTCCCAGATACTCAGTAAGCAGATTTTGGTAAAGTCCTGGTTATTTAAACTCTATGTATTTTCTCTATTATACATATGAAACTAAAGCAACAGAGCGGAGGGTTCAAATTCAGATCTTCCCAACTCCCAAGTCTATGCTCTTAACAACTGTATATACTGCCTATTTATACTGAATTTTTTACATTTTCTCATTCAATCACCCTCATGAGAGTATATGCAGTATATGGGCAGAAAACATACCAACGTTAATTAGCACAGAGAAAGCCATAACCCTGACAACATCTGCACCGCATGCATGACCAATTAGCTAAAAAAGCACAGACCAAAACTATGTACCTAATCTCTGGCACACTAATCACATCATGCCAATTACATTATACCAATCTCTATAAAATTCAAATATGTAACTTTGTTTATACCTCAAATGAGGTAGTTTAAATGTTTCACCCATATAAAATGATGCCCTCATGATCTATAGAATCAGAAGTGACTACAAAGTTTTAAACATCTGGTAGTAGTATAGAGTCTATTTTGGTTTTGTATAATTCCCCGTTCCTATAATAGGTTAGAAACCATTTAGCATAGTAACAGTGATGAAACAAACAACAAAAGTGCCTAAAATATATTTTCTTTTGAAGATTAAAAATAGCAGTTTATATAATAACCCAAAGTAATGTGTGAACATTGGCTATATCTTGAATTTTAAAAAAATCTATAAAGGATATTTTTTGAACAAAAGGGAAATTCGAATATGGACTCTATATTACATAGTACTAACATATCAATGTTAAATTTCTTCAGGATTATAATGATGGCATTTTGATTATGTAATAAAGTATCTTGTTCTTAGGAGATACTGCTGCTTTCAGAAGTGAAATGTCATAATATCTGCAACTTCCAAATGATTTTTAAAGAATATATAACATATAAAGACATAAAATACGTCAAAAGTTATCAATTGGTAAATATTAGATAAAGGGTATACAGACATTCATTGTATTATACTTTCAACTTTTCTATAGATTTAAAAGTTAAATGCTGGGGAAAATACTACTATAATATCATAGCAACAACAACAAAAAAATCAATCTCCACCACAAAGTATGATCTTATTGTGATACCTAATTTAAAATTTGTCCATCTTACTGTTTTTTAATAAATGTATCAAAAATTCCCCAGGACTCCAAGTCATGAAAGGAGAGTCACTCCTACCGGCAAGTATGTGTTGCTTGCTGAAACATCCCCAGAAACACTTGTAGCGACAGGACCTTGCTTCTTTGCTTCTCTGTCACCCAGCATGACAGCAATGGTCTCAGCAAGAGCCTCGTTCACAAAATGGCTAATCATGTCTGAATTCACAGGAACCCCAGCATCAACAAAAAGCTGGAGGGCACCATTGCTAGTTCCTTCCACTAAAAAAAAAAAAGAAAAGAAAATGAAAGAATTTCAGAATAAGTGTGCAAGAAACATGCCTGCAATCCAAATCTTAATTCTTAAAATTTTAGAGATGCAAACATATGTGTATGATAACTCACATAATGAGCACCCTCTTTAACAAACCAAAAAGGGGAGGAAAACACCCAGATGAAAACTTTACTTACATGGCCTCTTCCCTACCACTTCAGAATTTAGTGATAAAAAGGACTTGTATCCACATCAAATGTTCTCATCTGAAAACAACCCACATTTTCAAGAACAGGGCAACAGGAAACCCTATGATAGATCTTGGTCAAAACACAAAGACACAGGGGCGCCTGGGTGGCTCAGTCGGTTGAGTGCTCAGGTCATGGTCCCAGGGTCCTGGGATCCAGCCCAGAGTTGGGCAACCTGCCCAGTGGGGAGCCTGCTTCTCCTCTGCCTCTCCCCCTGACTCGTGCTCTCTCACTCGCTCTCTCTCTCTCTCTCTCAAATAAATAAAAATCTTTTAAATAAATAAATAAATAACAAAACACAAAGACCCAATGACTGTGGGGGATTTTAGAGAAATAATAGCTGCTTCATAAATGAAGACAAACCTTCCTTCCTTCCTTCCAGTTGCAGATACATCAGTTATTAACACTACAGGCTAATCCTACTCAAACTTTTATAGTAGTTTATGCTTGACATTGGAAGCTATATAGGTATATTAATAATTCAAATGGGTTATAATTTTTACTTGTATGAATGTACATAAAATTGAGTAAAACTTCCCTAACAGACTTCACTAGACTTAAAGTGGGCTGTATTTCTAAAGCTCTGTGTGGAAAACATGTAAACGATGATCAATACAATCTGATGCAGACATAACCTCTCTAAGGAGTATTCCTTAATTAGTACAACTAAGGTAGCAAGATCCAGAATTCCCTAAAAGTGGTTACAGGTGTCTTGAGATCACCTGTTGAGGGATAAGTAACAGCAATTTACTCTGAAGTTACCATAGCAAACACTATCAAACGTCAAATTTGTATTTGACAGTATATGTAGATACGTCTCCTTTTCAGTTCTTATAATTTATTGTTTCAGCATGATCAGAAATTAGAACATTTCTGTTATAAAGGCCAAAAAGCCCTACCCAGATATAGGCAAAACAAAAGCAAACACACATGCCTTTAAATAGAAGAGAATAGGATCTAAATGTCCAATTTGGAAATTTTAAGATTTTCACTCAGGAAAACATAAATTTCCTCATAACTTTGTTGATCATTTCTTCCCTTCCTTCCAAAAGTGCTGAAAGAAATCCTGGGGTGGTAGCAGTGGAGGAGGCATTCAAGTTATACTAAACAGGAAGAATTAACTGAATGCAACAATAAATTGTATGGAGTGAGGGTACAGGCTATGGCCGGGTGGAGATGAGGAAAAATAAAGAAAAGAAAATAGAACAAATAATAACTCCAAAGCTTTGGCGATTGGGCACTTGGAAAATTCTGATATTAATGTAAACAGAAACAAAGAAAGGGCAGGTGGGGCTAGAAAAACTTTGGACATGTCAAGTTTGGGATGCCAGTGGAGCATCAAGTAGAATATTCATCAACAGACAGAACTGCAAGTTTGCAGCCTAGATGTGTGGTTTAGGGGTGAGCAACTGAACAGGAAAAAAAAAAATGATGATGAAATAAAGTCCTAAAGAAATCAAAAAGATAGCAGAAACAACAACAGAATGGATTCTAAGAAACCAAAATGAGTAGGACATTTTAAGAATTAGAGGTGGTTGGGACGCCTGGGTGGCTCAGTCGTTAAGCGTCTGCCTTCGGCTCAGGTCATGATCCCAGGGTCCTGGTATGGAGCCCCACATCGGGCTCCCTGCTCCGCGGGAAGCCTGTTTCTCCCTCTCCCTCTGCCTCTGCTTGTGTTCCCTCTCTCGCTGTCTCTCTCTCTCTCTGTCAAATAAATAAATAAAATCTTAAAAAAAAAAAGAATTAGAGGTGGTCAACAGCACCCATGCTAGACCCATGAGGGAAGATAAGGATTTGGAAAAAAAGGTTATTCTTGACAACCAAATTCTGTGAGAGAGGAGTTTCATTAGGGAAAGGGCAGAAAGCTCCATAAGGACTAAAGAGAAAGTGGGCAATGAGAAAGTATAAGCCATAAATATAGGCTCTGAAGTCTAGGATTTGGGCAGTTAAAAGATAGTCTATGGAGGAAGAAAAGTAGGTAATTCTGGACTGGAGAGAAAGCAAAAAAATAGAGGTAATGATACATAGGAATGTTTTAAAAAGAAGAAAAAGGGATGCCTGGGTGGCTCAGTCAGTTAGGCGTCTGACTTTGGCTCAGGTCATGATCTCAGGGTCCTGGGATAGAACCCCTCATCAAGCCCTGCATCAGGCCCCTTGTCCAGCTCTGCTCTCAGTGGGGAGTCTGCCTGTTCCTCTCCTTCTCCCTCTGCCCCTCCACCTGGTCATGCTTAGGCACACACTCTCTCTCTCTAATATATAAATAAAATCTTAAAAAAAGAACAAATTTGGAGAACTTACACAATCCAATTTCAAGACTTATTTTTATTTATTTATTTTAAAGATTTTATTTACTTATTTGACAGAAAGAGACAGTGAGAGAGGGAACAAAAGCAGGGGGAGTGGGAGACGGAGAAGCAGGCTTCCTGCTGAGCAGGGAGCCCGATGCGATGCGGGGCTCCATCCCAGGACCCTGGGATCATGACCTGAGCTGAAGGCAGACGCTTAACGACTGAGCCACCCAGGTGCCCCAAGACTTATTTTTAAATTACAATAATGTGGTATTGACATAAAAACAGACTTACTGATCAAGGGACAGAAAAAAAGCCCAGAAACAGATTCATACATATTTAGCCAACTGATTTTCAACAACAGTGTCAAAACAATTCATTGGGAGAAAGGATAATCTTTTCAAGAAATAATGCTAGAACAATGGATATCTATATACTAAAAAAAAACTTCGTATATGGTGTAAAGTAGGGATCAAAGTTAACTCAACATGTACCATAGACCTAAATGCAGTCTGAAGCCATACATCATCTAGAAGAAAACATAGGAGAAAAGCTTAATGATTTTGAGAATCATAAATAATATGCCAAAAAACACAAACTATAAAAGGAAAATTGATAAATTAAAATTCATGAAAATTAACCTTTTGGTTTTCTTTTTCTTTTTTTTTTTTTAAAGATTTTATTTATTTTTTTATTTGAGAGAGAGCAAGAGTGAGAGAGCACAAGCAGGGGGAGCCGCAGAGAGAGCAGCAGAGGGAGAAGGAGAAGCAGACTTCCCACTGAGCAGGGAGTCTGACGCAGGGCTTGATCCCAGGACCCTGGGATCATAACCAGAGCCAAAGCAGAAACTTAACCGACTGAGCCACCCAGGTGCCCCAACCTTCTGGTTTTCAAAAGATAATGCTGAGAAAATAAAAAGGCAAGACACAAACTAGGAGAACCTATTTGCAAAATATATCCAATAAAGGACTTGTATCCAGAATAAATAAAGAACTTTTACAACTCAGTAATAGGAAGACACAAACCTCAATTTAAAAATGGGCAAAAGATTTAAAAGGACATTTCACCAAAGTAAGTGTACAGGTGGCAAATAAGCACATGAAAAAAATATACATTAGTCATTAGGGAAATGCAAATAATGAGATATCTCTACACGCTTACAGAATGTCTATAATTAAAAACACTGACAACACCAAGTGCTGGTGAGGATGTAGAGCAACTGGAGTTCTCATGCACTGCTGGCTGGGAATGCAAAATAGAACAGCCTCAAAATATTTAGCAGTTTCTTATAAAGTTAAACACCTATTTACCATATGACCAAGAGAACTTAAAAGATGTGTCTAAAAGATATGCTTGGAAATATCCATATCATAGCTTTATTTACAATAGCCCCAAATGAAAAGACTACAAATTTCCATCAACTGGCAACTGTGTTAACAAATTATGATAGATCCATACAATGTAATATTACTACATGCATAAAACATGATTGTCAAAGCCATATGCTAAATAAAGGCAGACACAAAAGGCTACATATTATACGACTACATATATATAAAATTCTAGTAAAGGCAAAAATACAGTAATAGAAAGCAGATCAGTGGCTGTTAGTGCCCAGTAGGCATGGGACTACAAAGTGGCATGAACGAACTTGTTGGAACAATGGAATTGTTTTTCTCTATCATGATTATG